>NC_041217.1:53094786-53121399 GCF_002837175.3 Physeter macrocephalus
GTGCTCCGCAACGGGAGAGGCCACAACAGTGAGAGGCCCGCGTACCGCAAAAAAACAAAAACAAACAAAAAAACATGCAGGGAGGCCGAGGAACGCTGAGCATCAGTGGGAGGATGTCCAGCTCTCGGAGGCAGGGAGAGTCTGAGCATCTTTCAGGTGGAGACCGGGCCTGGCCACCAGGCAGCCCGAGTTCCTCAGGCTGCAAACACTCGTGATGGGGCTCCCAGTAAGCCCTCTTCCTTCAGTTGGATAATGTGTACTCAGCCCCCAGGAAGGGTGAGTGGTCCTCCCCCTCACCTCCCCTGACCTCGAGGACAAGTCAGGGAGCAACAACCCTTCTAAAAGCGAGGTCAGTCATGTATGGGCATCTCAGTCATTTAATCCACTGGGTGCACATGTTCAGACATTTCTGGGATGACTCTTCTAAGGATCTGTTTACGTGAGAAATAGGGGAGGAACTGAGGAGGGTCATGGGATTGGTGGTGTATCAGTTACCTATCACCGTGTAACAAATTAGCCTAAACCCAGCAGCTACAGTCCTGTGAGGCAGGGAGCTGGGAGCAGCTTATTTAACTGGGCGGTTCTGGCTCAGGGTCTCTCGTGAGCTGCAGTCAAGCTGTCAGATGGCGCTGCCATCATCTGAAGGCTTGACTAGGGCTGCAGCATCCACTTCTAAGCTGACTCATGTGGCTGTTGGCTGGAGTTTCAGTTCATTGCCTGGTGGGCCTCTCCACAGGGCTACTTATGGCATAGCAGCTGGTTTACCCAGAGCAGGAAAGAGCAGCTACCGTGTCTTTCATAGCCGAATCTTGAAAGTGACATACCATCACTCACTTCCGCCTTATTCTATTGCACACAGAGACCAACCCTAGTATAGTATGGGAGGGGACGAAGCAACGGTGAATACCAGGAAGCAGGGACCATTGGGGGCTACCTAGGAGTCTGGTTACCACAGATGGGATGTGATCAGATGGGAAAATATCAGGAATAAGGGTCACTCTCTATCTCCTTCCAAACCATTCCAGGACGTCCTATGAGATCAACCCGATTGGGGAAAGAAAAGTAAAGAAGCCTGAATGGAGAATGACATTTCACTGGGCTATTGTAGCTTAATAGAAATACCCTGAAGGCAATCTAATTCCCATTGTCTTCTTTCCATGCTTTTTTTGCAATCTTCTCAACTTCCTCACCACGTCAATCAATCCCTGCCAGGGTGGGAAGTGAGTGACCAGTGTCGGGTGAGTTGCAGTCTGGGGGTTTCTCCTGCATGTAAAGAACGGCTATCTTGCATTTTCTGAGCGTTCTGAATTTGGTCACTGGTAAATCAATTCTATGAATGACCTGATATCGTCCAGGTCTTGCACCCACCACTGAGGAGACTCCCCTCCCCTCCTGTCTCCTCCAGAGGTACACTGGGAGCCTTACTTGGGGTGTGATGGGGAAAGCTGAGGGCAGGGGCAGGGGAATGTGGTCACACCAGAGGAAATGTAGTTTAATGCTGTGAAGGAAGTTTCAGAGGGAGAGATGGCGCCCTCACGCTGCTGGAAAGGGCACAGGAAACAACGGTGCCCAAACGCCACGTCATCACTAGGAGAGAACTGACCACTGGGCCTTTGTCTGGGTCCCCACAGAAATATGATTTCTTGGATTTTCAGCATGCTCCACCCTCTCCACCTCTCAAGCAGATGCTTCCAGCTTTCTTTTGAGCCTAGTCCCTGTCAATGACCACTTCCTTCCAGGTTGCTGGAAGGTCAGGGAAGTGTCCGCTGTAAGGAAGCTGTGGGGAAGAGCCTTAGTCGGGCAACAGTGGTGCGGGGCCCCATCAGGTGCAGCTGTCTGGTTTGGGATCACACGTCCTGATGCCAGTGGGTCAGGATTCCTTTTTCTTCTCTATCACTCCCTGCTCATCAGCCCAGCACTCAGTCTGGACGTGGAGACGTCAAGTGTGTAAAAAAAAAAAAAAGAAGCACTTAAGCTGATAAATGCCAATAGCTTTGCTGCATGAAATGGCCCCAATTTGACCTAAGCCCACCCTCTCCCCTCCCCATCCAGGCTTGGCTGCCACCTGCGTACAGCAGGAGGGGCCCCCGGCCCGTCACGCCCCACTCTATCCTCCGCAGCACTGATGGCCCCAGTGAGGAGTCTCATGTTGGGCCTTCCATTTTTATCATCACTGAGTGCAGATAAAAGTGTCCACATTCGCCATATATTCACCACTATGTATAAAATGGGTAACTAATGAGAACCTACTGTATAGCACAGGGAACTCTACTCAAAGCTCTGTGATGAACTAAATGGGCAGGAAATCTAAAAAAGAGGGGATATATGTATATGTATAGCTGATTCACTTTACTGTACAGCAGAAACTAACAAAACATTGTAAAGCAATTATGCTCCAATAAAAATTAAAAAGAAAACAAAAAAACCAACTCCCTGTCAACTGCC
This sequence comes from Physeter macrocephalus, assembly GCF_002837175.3. NCBI lineage: Eukaryota > Metazoa > Chordata > Mammalia > Artiodactyla > Physeteridae > Physeter > Physeter macrocephalus. The sequence goes on from NC_041217.1 coordinate 53,097,232, forward strand.
CGTTCAAGTCCTGATTCACTTTACTGTACAGCAGAAACTAACACAACATTGTAAAGCAACTCTACTCCAAAACAATTTTTTTTTTAAGTGTCCCCACTGAGTCTGAAGATGCTGCTTCTTAGGTCAAATGTCAGGAAACATGGGCATTCTGAGCGCCGAGGACTCACAACACTCCTCAGGGAACATGCTGATGTCCATCCCCACTGCCCGCCCCTGAGAACCCGCCGTCATCAGCTTTCCCTCCGTCACCCTCCGTCTTCATTCCAACTCAGGGTACAGGCACTAGAAAGACACTGAGTCAAAAAGCGGAAAGCACGAATGCCGGGAGGACCCACAGGCATCCGCGATGAGGAGGGGGAGGGGAAAGGTCAGCGTGTGTGGATTTACTGGCCAGCAAGAGTCAGCTCCGTGGCCTCCCAGATGAATGAGGATAGGGCCGCACTGGCTGCCGGAGAGCTTGAATTGAAGAGTGAACCCTTCCCAGGCTGGACAGGAGATGGGGAGGGGCCCGGCCGCAGAGCCCAGGCCCCTCACATGCTTGCTCTAGGCCTCTCAGCCCCGTACCTGCCTCCACCAACTCTCCACTCTAAGGGGCTTCCTCGGTGTCTTAGGGAGCCAATTACTTTTCTAGTAGTTCCCAACTTATAGTCAAAAAGGCTATCTCATTTGGAACCCTTTCTCATCTGTTTCTAGGTAGAGTCTCTTAGAAACACTCTAGAAAGCTTACAGCTGCCAAGAAGCTGCTTGCCTTATCCCTGTTTCCATTAAGCCAGGAACCACTGTGTTTCCTGAATTCATTAAAACAAAATAAGATTGCACCTGAGAACCGAACGAACCGAGGGGTGTGGACAGAGTGAACCATGGTGTTCTAGGCCCTTTGGAGGAGTAACTGGTCACAGGTTTTGGTGCAGTGGATCTGCTAACTGAACCCAGAAACCCATCGGTCAGTAATGTTTACTCGGCACCCAGAGAAGGGAAGGCACAGTGTTTGGTGCTTAGAATGGAAAAGAAAATAGAGGATAGGCTTAATGTTTAAAACACAGGTCACCAGCAGGGCGAGATACGAGAAGTACATAGAAAAGAACTCAGCTAACTTGTAGGACCACACGGTCAGCCAGCCAACCAACCAATGCATCCATCAATGGTGTCCAACTGATTCATGGTAACCTGTACCAGCCCAGCACTGGGGACCCAACAGGCTGAGTCAATTGCCAAACAGGGCTCTCAGGAGCTCATGTCCAGGCAGGTCAAGCCCTGGATGCATCTCAGAACCGACACACTCCCTGGCTGGTTTCTCTCCTGGGCTTTCTGGATGTTGTGTCACACCACACCCGGGCCTGCTACAGTGGAAATGAACTTCACTCAGACCAAGGTGCTTCACTCAGATCTAATTTTCATATTTCCCCAGCCAGCCTGGGAGAGAAGGAAAAAAAAAAAGAGAGAAGCCAAGGGGGTAACACACCAGGTTTGGGGTGAAGTGTCAGGAACATGAGGAGGAAGAGAGAGAGAGTGTCCGGGAGAGCCCACATGATTGATACATGATACCAAAGAGCTATCAATCACTGAGAGGATGGGGCCTCAGGGGCGGCCAAGCTGATGCAACCATGCCATAAACTGCCCATCACCAATTTCCATCCTCTTAGCAACTGAATGCCCTCTGGACAGGGTGGACATTCGCTCCCCACCTGATCTGGCTGTCATCACTCTACTTCATGGCTAATGGCTACACGTATACATTCGTGGACCTATCATGGGGGAGCTGGCAAGGAACGGTGGAGGGACTGATGAAAATCCATCTATAGAAAGCAACCCACAGCTTCTGTCACCTTATGACACTCTCAGCCAAGAACCTATAATGACTCCCCATTGCCAACTGAAATAATTCTTATCAGAGTTGCCAGATGTTCAAGGAATAACTTGATCTGGGCTTACATTTTCTGTCCGTTATTACATCCATTAAGAATATCCCCTTGTTGGGTTAATCCCACTCTTTATCCGTAAACCATGCTCTTACTGCCTCAAGTCGTGCTCCCATCACTGCCTCAGCCTACAATGCCCTTTACCCGCTTTGTCCCAGCATCCTTTAAGACCTGGCCCAATCCCAATGTTTCCCTGTAGGCTTCTTCAATGTTCTGGGCCCTCTTTGTCTAAATACTTCCTACCCTTAGCTCTCACGACCTCAGTCAGCACTTGGCAAGACACCTTGGTTCATGGTTCACTGTTCCACACTCTTCAGCCTTGCTCGCCAATGAGATGACACACTTCTCACAGTGGCCTTGTCTTCTACGCTGCCTGCTCCTCCCCAACCACACTTGCAACTTCCGTGTCACCAAGCTCTAACTGCACAGAAGAGGCCTGATCAATATTTAACAACTTAAAAATAAATCCCATTGACTATGGATCATCTTATGGAAAGGAAGTCATATTACCACCAATATTCTTTATATTATTTGCACCAACTTCTACAACGTGAACATCAGAGAGACCATGGTGGTTCTCTACCAACCCCTTCATTTTACTTTGACGTGAGAAAACTGAAGCCCAGAAGTATAGTTATTCCCTAAAGGTCACACAGCCCAAGACCCCAAGTCTCCTGCTTTCTAGATCAATCATCCCACTGCACCAGGTCGAATTCTGCGCACTCTCCGCCGACATGGATCTCCAGGAATGGGACTGGAAAGGTGAACCATCATAATGTTTGGTTGTTTCCACTGTCACCTGTACTACAAAGCACTCAAAAAACTCAAGGTTCTCTTCCTGGCAGTATATTTCTAGTTCATTTTCACTAAGGAAATAACCAAAGCATTAAAGCAACCTCCACTAACAAGATAACTGCCTGTCTCCTCTGCAGTTCCAAATGTCTCTAGTAATTGTAAAATCAGGCCATCGAGCTAGGAATTTCCTTTGAGGAGTTTTATGGCTTCTCTTAAAGAAGTTGCCTTTGATTTATGCTGATCATGTCTGACAGCCAGCATTTTTCTTAATAATAATCATAAATAAGCGAGACAAGGTCACCCAGCCTGCAAGGAGCATATCTCCACTGCCATATCCATTATGGAGCCTGGGATCTACAGCAGCCGCTCACAGCGGTCCGATGCCCTCGGCACTCTCTATTAAATCCCATCTCTGGCACCCAGCCTGGTGCTTTGATTTTACACAAACAGCCTAACCTAACAAGGGACCCTCGAGAACAGCATTTACAAAAGGAGGTAGCAGCAAGCAAGGACACGTGTAGAGCCTGTGGTCCACTCTCCAAGTGGTTATTTTAGTTTTTCTTCCTCTTTACTCCAGTGTAACAGCCAGACCAAACAATACAAGTCAAAAAAAGAGTAAAGCTATTGTAAGAATAAATTGGATTGGTAGATTCAAGATGCTAAATTAAGAGTACGTGAAAGCACTCTGTAACACTCAAACTCCTGTGAGCACATAGCAAACGTCACACGATAATCTGGACTTTGAAGACCAAGACTGGGTAGATTGTAATAATAAGGTTTAACAACCGAGTACGGGGAAGGCCAGATTTTTTTTTTTTTTTTTGTCAAAGGCTCTGGCTTAGGTAAACTTCTTTGCTATTTTTAGTAACTGCTATCAATACATTTGAATGCCCTTGACCCTGAAAATAGGACCCAACAGCTGTCATGTTATACTGAATGGATTTCTGTTCTCCACTTGTCTTAGACGGGGCTTCTGCTCCCAGGTCTGCTGCTGAGACCCAGGGCTGAGGGTCTGAAGTAGAGCACCGTCAAAATAGATCAAAGCCTGACGCATACACCGCCTGGGAAATAAAGACATCGAAATTCTGACAGCCGCGATGACTCCTGAACACGCTGGGAGGCTAACCTCCTCACCGTATTTCACCATCTGTGATGGGGTGGGTGAATGGGGCGATTTACATCATAACGTCTAGAATTACAACATGACTGCATGGGTCCCTTGAGGTTGGTTTCTTTGATTTGAGGCCAACAAATGGTTTCTGATGTGCATTGACCACAGTCCCTACATTTGGACCGGAACATTCCAGAGTCTGCACTTGCCTGTGGTGTGACAGTGAAGCCCTCCATGGCTCTGTCCCCAGCAGGTGACGGGCGGTTGGGGACAGGGGCGCCCATCCCCGAGTCCTGGGGCCCGCCCTCCGCCCGTCGATGCCCGGGTCCGAGCCTACCTGAGTTGGCGCGCTTCTTCGGGGCTTTGAGGCTGCGGCAGCGCCCGCCCACGGAGCTGCTGTTCTCGCTCATGGAGTCCTGGGCGGACGACGCGCTGCCGGTGGCCTCGCTGTCGCGCATCATGCTCTCGTAGCCGCTGCTGCCGCCGCTGTGGTAGAAGAGCGCCGTCTTGCCCATGGCGGGCGGCAGCTCCCCGCTCAGCACGCTGCTGTTGTCGCTGCCGTGGCCGCTGCTGCAGCGGTGGGGCCTGCGAGGCGGCGTGATCTTGCTGTAGGGCGAGGGCAGCGGGACGGCGGGTGGCGGGCGCTCGTCGGCAGCCGCCGCGCGCTCCTCCGCCTCGGGCCCCGCGCGCCCCAGCAGCCCCCGGGGCCCCGCGCCGCCCTGCAGCAGCTCCGAGATGCGCCCGTTCACCGCCCGCAGCGGCAGCTTGGACGCCAGGCCCGAGCCCCGGCTCCGGCTCAGCGATTGGGTGGACCAGGACATGTGCTTCCCGCCGGGGGGCGGGCCGGAGCTCTGGCCCACCGCCTGCGGCAGGGACTTGGTGGAGAAGCTCAGGGTCTTGGTGGTGGAGGTGGACAGGCTGCGGGCCTTGGGGCTGGCCAGGAGCAGCTTGCTCACGGCGGAGATCTTGGACTGGCTGGCCTTGGGCGAGGCCCCGGCCGACTGCGCGGGGCCCGGGTTGGTGGGCGAGGCCCCGGCGCTGCGGCCCGGGCTCCTCCCCGTGCGGGGCATGGTGCTGTCCTTCCCCGCGTGCAGCCTGGAGCTCACGGAGGACAGGCTCTCGGCTCTCTCCAGCGAGAGGCATTCGTAGTGGCTGACTGTTGCCCTGCCGAGAGAGTTGGTCCTGCTGGCCAGCTGCTCCAGTTTGGCACCGAAGAGCTTGCTGCTGCTGCCCGCATCCTTCGTCTTGCCGCTGGGCTCGTCCGGGAAGCTGGCCGAGAAGGGCGCCGGTTGGTTCAAGGGGCTGCTGGAGTTGCTGCTGCAGGCGCTGTGCTGGGGGCTGGCCCGGTTCTTCTGGTCCAAGCTGGACTTTCGGACAGGGGGCAGCGGGGGAGTCCCTTTGGGCCGAGCCAGGACACAGTGCTTGGGTGACGCCACCTTCCTCTCCAGGGTGGCCTTGGAGGGCTGGGTGCTGGAAGCCGGGCCGATGCCGTTGGTCTCGGCAGGGCAATGAGAGAAGAGGCTGTCTGGTTCCTCCTGCCTGCTGGCTTTCTGAAAAGCCCTGGGAAGGCTGCTCGACTTCAGGCTTTTGTTGAGATGCACAGGGCTCTGGGCAGCCACACTGGGCAGGGCCGTCTCACAGCCATCCACAATCCTCCTGAAGTTGTCGGCCACAGGGGAGGCAGATACCTCACCGCTGCTGCTGCTGAGCCCGTCACTGGGGCTGGCCTTCCTGTCCTGTTCCGCTCTGGCCTCGGGCTTTGGGGGGCCTGTGGCAGTCTCGTGCCTAATCCCTGTTTCGTGGGGATAGGCATTCTCTTTTTTTACCTCCTCTTCTCGTTTCAGCCAGGGGTCCTCAAATTTTATCTCTTTCTGAGCACCACTTTCCTTGCTCTCCGGAGACCGGGCTGCTTTGGGGACTGAGCTGACGGTGGCAAGGGACGCCTCGGGCTCTTGGACGTTCCGGGGGCTCACGGCGATGCAGGGGTAAACTGTAATGTTGGTCTTCATGGGGATGTACCCTTCGCAGTTGCTCAGGCTGGCCGTATTAGAGATGGTGACCATGGCTTTGCCCAGCGTGGATATCTTGCAGCCTTTGATGGGGGTTGCTCTGTTGAAGGAGTCGTCCCCCATGTCCGACAAGATGAGCAAATTGTCGGGGCCCGCCTTGGGCTTCTCTCGGCACACCACGGCGGTGTTCTGGATGCCGCTGACGAACTCCGAGGCCGGAGGATCTGCCATTGCTTCTCCGTGCCCGAAACACGTCTGGGCTATGAAACTGTGGCAGGGCGGCTCGCTATCACTACCTGTGCTCATCTCACTCAGCCAGGAGCTGATGGAGGAACGCCTGCTCCCTGCCTCCCGGGCCTTCTCCTCCAGGTTCAGTTTCGGGAGGGGCAAGAACTGCGTGATGCTGACCTCGGAGACAGGAGCCACGTTTGAGTAGCACTCCAGGTCCTCGCTGACGCTGCCGATGATGCTGACGGGCCTGGAGCCCGAGGCCAAGGCCTGCACCGAGCAGTCGCTGTTGAAGCTGATGATGCTGGTGGGGCGGCCGCCGTCCAGGACCCCGCTGATGGTCAGCTCCTCCACCAGCGTGAACACCAGCTCGTCTTCACCGTTCAGCTCCAGGGGCTGCTGCACTGTCACCATCGTGGTGCTCAGTATCTCCTTCTTGGCATCTGCAGAAGTTGCTGCCTGATGTTCAGCGTCCACGGGGGTTTCTGGGAACCCTTCGCTCCCAGTAGACATGGATTTCTTCAAAACCTGGGGGCTCATTCCGACCGGGGGGGTACGTACCTCGGGCTGCAGCAGGGACTCACTAGATACCACGCCCGCATCCTTGCTGAAGGTGGGCAGGGGGGCAGGAGAAGGCAGGACACCCTTCTGGGTGTAGACTTTGCACCTCTGGGAAGGAGAGCTGGCCGGCTTGTACTCTGAGGTCTTGGACAGGCTGGCGATGCCCAGCCTGGGGGAGCCCATAGGCCTGGGCTTGCCTTCTACAAAGCCACAGGAGTTCAGGCTTTCCCGGCTGCTCTGGAGGCTGGGGCTCTGCACGAGCTGGGAAGAACTGTGCTGGCTGCTGCTGCCTGGGATGCTTCTGGGTGAGGCAGGGGTGGGGCTGTTGGTGAGCCATGCAGCAGGGACAGGGGAGTGATTCCCCTGCACCTTGGAGCCCGGGGGCTCACTGCCTTCTCTAGCTGTCAGCTGGCCCTCTGACCCATCATCTTCCTTATCAGACTCACAGAGTGGGCTTGCCCCAGCTGCTTGGCTTAGCGGGGCACTCTTGCTTGCCTGCTGTGCCCCAAACTGGGCCGGCAGCTCTTCGAAAGGGAACGTGCTGGACTCCTCGCTGCCGTCAATGCAATCTAGCCTCTCCTGCAGCTCGGCGAACGTGTTGCACTTCAAGCAGTCCCTTTCCGATTTGCTGGCCGCAGCCTCTCCGGCCTCCGTGGACCGGCTGTCACCCCTGGCCGCCTTCTGCAGGGCCGGCACGATAGGGACAAAATCTGGAGGCCCCTCGTTGTCGGTGAGCTCCTTGTCAGAGAGGGCTGTGCCATTTGGCCCAATGTAGATGACCGTGTCGCAGGACTGCTCGCTGCTGGAGGAGTAGTCGGGGTCGCTGGACAGGTGAGGGATCGCGAAGTCCGACTCCACGGCGGCCCTGGCGTGGAAGGGTCTCAGCTGGGTGGGCCTGCGCATTCTGCCTTCCTCACAGGAGCTCTCTCCCCCGGAGGAGCTCGATGTGTACTGTGAGTGAGAGGGGAACCGTTAGTGTGGGCCGCCCTTCCAAGACAGCCCTCCCAGGGACCCTGACTTCGTGGGGCAACTGGTGGAGGCCACTGGCTCCATATAGGCCATCCAGACCCCAGTGGGCCTCCCTGCTTATGGGCTGTCACCCGGGGCGTGCCAGGCCAGGCACCCAAGCTATGCACGTCATGGCCTCATACTCGAAGGATAACCCCTGTGAGGCGCACTGGGGAAGCAGAGGCTGCTCATGAAACGGGGTGACCCGCCCAGGTCCCATCTGACTGCCTAAGGACTGAGGAGGGGTCACCAGTTTGCACACCCAAACCATTTGTGACAACTTGTGCCACGGAACACTGGAAAGATGTGTTTTTGACCAAGAAAAAAGAAAGATACAGAAACAAGGGGGAAAGCCCTCCACAAATCACCAGCTGGCTATGGACCAGAGTGACCACAATCATGATTATTTTCTCAAACGTTCTTGTCACACCACCACTGTCCTGGCTTTGCCTTGGCCTGAGAAAATGAGCCCAGTGGTTTCTAGCAGACTCTGCACCTGGTTTCAGACTCTGTTTCTGGTTTCAACCAGAAACCATTGAATTGACATGACAACACCCAGCAGCCCGAAAATGCCTCCTGGAAATGCAAGGGAAGTAGGGCCACCTGAGCAAAGAAGGGTCAGTCAGTTGAAGGACCAAGGTAGGCAAGAGATAAACTATGAATAGTTCCCGTCCCTCTCAGAATTTTCAAAGTAACAATCCATTTAAACTATCTAAAGTGGACCAAGTACTCCCTGTTAGGGGTCCAGGCTGGATGACCGAGGAAAGCACCAGCTGTGCGGAGGGGAAGTGACTTCAGTATCAGCCAGAAGGTGTTCCTGCCCCAAGGTGGATGCTGAGCCAGGCCAGCGGCAGCCAGCCATGCTCACCATGCGCCTGGTGCTGGGGGATTAGAAATATTGATTTGGCTCTTTCTGACTCAGTTCCAGGGCAGGGCTACGAAAGCTCCTTCAGCCACCTGCACCCCCTGCAAGCTCCTTACCTTCGTTTTCTTTTTCTTCATCCTCAACACTCTCGAGGCGATCTGGATGGTGGACAGGGTTTCGGCATAGTTCCCGGCGGCGGCCGAGATGTGAGCGATCATGGTAGTGCGGCAGTTCACGTTCCCCAGGGACTCCCGCAGCAGCATGGTGAGCTTGCTTTCTCTGCCAACAAAGTGAATTAAGGCTGCATTAGCGGGCCATGCTTCACTTTGGCTGTCAGGGTAGGGCTTCAGGCCCCTACATGGCTTGTGGTGGGCAGTGGGGTTTTTTTCCCCCATTTTTTAAATGGCATACTAATTAACATCATCTTCTACACGAGGCTATTTGTAGTTGACAGCTGAGCAAGTGCTTCCAACCCCAAGGATGGAATTCATGCAAAACACCTCCCCGGGTACCACCGTCCTGGCTGTGATGGGGGTATTCCTGTGTGTCTGCGTGTGTGCATATGACATTGCACATAATGAGACCTGGGAATAGAAATGAGAGGAAGGGATGGAAAGAGAACAGCTCTGTGATCGGTGATTCGGCATGCTAGCTGCACACCCGGCCCTTCTTTGCAAGTTTCTGCACCAGGCAATCCCCACAACAAAGAGCACTTCCCCAGCCATGAACTTGTATTGAAGATCTATGGGTTTATAATACATACAAGGTTTCTTTTGCCAAGGAGTTGCACCCACTTTATTGCCATTGTCTCTTAACTCCTATCTGCACACGGTAGTGACGAAGGAAAATGTATTCATATTCCTGATTATTACCGGGGACACACAGACATAGGCCCGAGCACTCACTCAATCAGCAAAGCAGAACTTTCTAGAAGGGACTCCTCTAAGGACTTTGCAGGTGCTGCGTGGGGCCAGTGCCCTGAGGGATGATAACGAGGCCCAGGAGTTTACAGATGGTGTTTCTAGGCTCTTTAAAAAGTGGTCTGGAGGAATGGCTCATGTTTTTCCATTCCTATACTTGTCCCAACATTCTTCCTGCCTTGCTTTTAAGAGGCTTCTGCTTACGTCATCATCTTACCTGCTGCCAAATGTCACTTCATCTCTGGAGACTCCCCTGATCCCAAAGGCTGAGGGAGACTCTTTGCTTCCCATGCCCTGTGTTGAGTTTATTTTGCCAGATGAGAGGGGTTTGTCCTCACGCCTGTGTCCGCATCAGACTCTTAGCCAGACATCCCCTCCTTTCCCCCCCCACCCCGCCAACTCAGCTCTCTGGAGAGAGACTGTCCAGCTCAGGAGACTCAGTGTGACATGCAGGCCACTGTCAGCAGAGATTAGACCTTGGAGACAGGAAACCACTTCACATGTGACCTGCATCAGGCCTTCAGGGAGGAAAGACTGGTGTAAGAGCAATAGTTTTCCCTTTCCATCTGGGACCAATTAAGGTGTCAGTTCAGGGATACTGGGCTCACTGTGGCTCAGTGCCAGGGCAATTTAAAAATATATCAGGATTTCCCTTCGAGCAAAATAATCAGTGATAAAAGTGATGGAGAGTGCTATGGACTGAATGTTTATGTGTCCTCCAAATTCATGTGTTGAAACCTAATGCCCCATGTGATGGTATCTGGAATTTGGACCTTTGATTAGGTCATGAGGGTGGAGCCCACATGAGTGGAATTAGTGCCCTTATAAAAAAGACCCTGGAGAGTTTCCTTGTCCTTCTGCCATGTGAGGATACAGTGAGAAGACAGCTGCCTGTGAGCCAGGAAGCGGGCCCTCACCAGACACAAATCTTCTAGCACCTTAATCTTGGATTCCCAGCCTCCAGAACTGTGAGAAATAAATGACTGTTACCTAAGCCCCTCAGTCTATGGTATTCTGTTATAGCAGCCTGACTGACTTGGACAGAAAGGTAAGTGGGGTATGGAGGAAGAGACCTCCAGCCCTAGCTCTGGGCTCTAAACATTTAACTTCCTCAAAATGTCTATCAGGAGTATCATGGACACCAACCAGAGCTGACGACCAGATGGGGAAGTCAAGTCCCATTCCTGGCACACATTCTCAGCAGAGACACTGCACCTGGATGAGTTTAGGACTTTGTCTTCCATATGGGAAGTGGAAGATAGATTCCATTAGGGTTAAGTTGTGATCATATATGGTTAATTCTTATTATTCATGATAGTTATTTTTGTTAAGTCTCCATGAACACTGAATTAGTGAATGCTGAGCCATGCTCCTAGGGGAAATACATGGTTTTAGGTTCCTGAGACCCTCTGGTCACAATATTTCATCAATGGTTCAATACATAATCTTGTTTTATGTGCATATCTGTTTAAAGACACCTTATTTTCTATTTCTTATAAATAATGAATTATATGTACTTTCTATATAATAAAACACTAGCTGAGAAGGGTTGAACATTTCCCTGACCCTGGGTAACATGACCATAAATTTCTTGGGCTTTAAGCCTTATGTTATTGTCCACTATGCTTTTAAAAAAAAACTGGTCATATTGTGAATCCACAAATACAGCCTGTTTCTACAGCTTCATTATGCACTTTAGACGTAACCTGAGTACTTTCCAGAGCAGTCTGATATACATCGGTGAATTTCCTCTTCCTTTTTCTGGATGTGCCATATTGTTGATTCATTAACACTGAACTCACACCAACAGCACTATAATATCCCTGAATGAAACTAACACATATATTTTCTCTGTAAGGTACATCACAGCCTTCTTGCACTAAAGAACACTAGACAGCACTGCAGCACTACACCTAGGGGCCTACTTTAAACAGTGAGATCACCAAAAAAAGCACAGAAATACTAAAAAAATGTGTCACTAAATAGACTGCAAAAAGGACCCTTGTTTACATGAAGAGAGGTGAAACAAGAAGGCAGGGCTGTTGCCTTGTCCAGTTTCAGCTGGGAACATGTGCATTGGGTGGCTCAGAGTTTTTGCTACTAAGCATGTCTGCAAATTACGGTAAAAGTATGGATTTTGAATATAATTCACAACATGGAATCTGCAAATGATTCCAAGGACCGACTGTACTATGAAGTTCCTAATGATAAGTCTTGTTCATCAGTTACACTCTGCTGAAGGCACACCCCACTTATTTCTCCATGTGACCCTGTAAAGTCTTCAGGAAACGATACCAAAGACAGAATAAACAGATATAGCATTGTTATATCAAACTGTTTGCCCTGTGTATTTCCACATGATTCCCCATTCATGAGTCAATCATAGGACAATTTTATTTTTTTAAGTCCACATTGTTGGAAGAAGCCAGGGCATGTGTGTTGCCTGGCAACCAGAATTTTAGCTCTCCTTTGGAAAGCCAGTAAAACTGCCAGCAAGACTGTTTCATGTGGGCCTCTCTAGACTCTAAAACATACCTTATGGAAGTGAAAGATGGTGGCTATAAAGCTTTGGTTTTTTCCACCTCTTCATGATCCTTTAACTTGGAACAAAGACAATTAAGTTGGGGAGGGAAGGTGAAAGAATGGACAGGGAACTAAAGGCTGCAAACTGTAGGTTTAACTCAGTGTCTTTGGGAGGAAACTAAAAAGGTTCAAAAGAGTTTCTAGGGCAGTGGTCAGCACAAACTCAGTTTGCACTCTGCATGCAGACTGAGGCTAGAGGAAGAGGAGAGCACAGGTGCAGAGCTCCTTGCCACTAAGCCTCAGGGCCGGGCTGGATGAGGATTTAGACTCGGGGGCCGTGTGGGAGAGATGGGTTGGGTGGGAGAGGAAAGCACTGGTGATGGAGCAGAGCTGACTGGGGTCTGGGAAGAACCATGCCGTTCTTTCAGGCAGCCATGTTCTATGCACACATATTCCACCTCCCTCCCACCCCAACTGTACACACCTTTTAAAATGATTTTTGGAAAAATGTCTTACTTTTAAAAATAAGTCAACCTTTTATTAGAGCAAGAGGACACCAAAAAATGGCATAATGAGTAAATTTTAATTAATAATATTAATTTTACAAGAGCATGAAAGAGAATGTAGTACTCTAGGACAGGGGCTGACAAACTAAGGCCTGTAGGCCAAATCTGGCCCACTGCCTGTATTTGTAAATAAGGTTTTATTGGGACACAGCCACACCAATTTTTTAACACATTGTCTCTGGCTGCTTTCATGCTACAACAGCAGAGGTGAGTAGTTGTGACAGAGTCTATATGGCCCCTTAAAGCCAGAAATATTTGCTATCTGGTCCCTTACAGAAAAAGTCCATTGACCTGTGCTGTAGAGTAATGACATAAGGTGGTTTCATTTTATACAGAGTGCCAAAGAGTTACCAACCAGAGCACAAAGGTGTGTCTTAGTTTCCTTACTATTCAATAATCTTGTTCTGATTTGATAGTTGTCTGTGTTTTCTTTCTTTCAGTTCAGATGTTTCATGAAGGGAGAGCTTTTAAAGTCAGCAGCATGGAAACAGGCAGAGGAACCAATGCTGGCTTTAGAAATCACTTGACCATCAGGACACAGCTATCAGCAACTGCCCCAATCATTTCCTATGATGCAGAGCCTGTCCTTCTCAAGAGGGCTGTGAGGTTGCTCACCCTCCTTCAACTTGTTAACTAGTGAATGTCCACAGTGGCTCACTCAAGAAGCATTTGGTGAGTTCTGACCATCAGGAAGCCACCCTGCAGATGCTGAGAACGTGCAGGGCAGAGAGCCTAGAGGACCTCAAGAAGCCCGCTATCCAGTGAGGGAGACACACATGTAAGCACACATACCATCCAATAAAGCTAACGACAGAAGAACAAATCTGAAACAGCACATGGTAAGGAAAGACCCTCAAGGCTGCGGGGTGTCTCCACCATCCCTGTTAGCTCCCTGATGGCTAGAGAACACCCAGACCTTGATGGTTATAGTGTGGTTCCGTCTCCTTGGCTGGGATTCTCCTACGTGGCAGGCATCCAGGGATGTATGAGCTTGAGGTCCCCCAAACACCCGACAGAATTCTAAATTCCTTTCTGAAAGGACAGTCTGGAATCTCTAGTTCCTTGTTCTCTGACCCTGAGAGCTGGAAAACTCTCTCAACTGGTAATCTGGTACCGGGCCGCCAGTGAAATGAGATGTCCAAAGTCACACATTTGCAATGTTGGCCAGGTAATTTCATAAGAAAAAAGCCATTCCTTTCATGAGAGCTGTTAAATATGTTTCTTCCCCAGAAAGGAGGTGAAGAACTCTGGAAGTAGAAAGAAAGGCATCTACGGACCACATTCTTCTGAAGGAGAAAAACGTAGTGAGCTCTGAATCGCCAAGTTGGGCAACCCAATTACAGCACCATGGGATGGCTCTTCCTCAAGGCCTGCTTCTTGTGAGAGAGAACCATAAATGTCCACTTACAGACATGGGTCTGTTGTCAAAAATGTGCCTCCTTTAATGCAAAAACAATAAGGGCCCAGAAGAAAGCAAGATGAGTTATGTTAATTCTTAATAAAATGAAAGGAAAGGAGCTTAGTTAATCTAGAAAACTAATCTCCAGAACAATTTGCAAGAGAAGGATTCCTGTGGGCAGCAGACGTATAAATCATAAACATACACACGTGCGTCTACCCAGGCACACACACAAGCATGCTCTTTTTTAGGAAAGGGAGACAGGGCTTGTTTATTTTTAAGCAATGCACCTTTGGCATTCAAGAATGGAAACCACACACACTGAATTCTTACAGGTGTCAGATATTCAGATCAAGATAATAACCAATGTTTACACGTCAAGAAAATGTTGGTATCACTCACATTGTTAAGGATATGACCCTGGAACTACATTGCATTCTAGCACCTATCCCATTTTCTACCCACTTTACCTGTAAACTGCCAGACTGTATTGTAGAGCCCCAGACAGAGAGCTTGAGATGCTGGGCAAGAGTTGCCAGGGATCGAGCCAGCTCTAAGAGTTCTGATCTCCCAGCCTTAGCCCCCAAACACCAGGCCCCTGCATCCACCCACTGATCACCAGGGGAGAGGAGAGTGAAAAGGAAGAAAGAACAGAAAGGAAAAGAAGGACCAGAGGTAGGCTAAAATCATGAACTTGACCTAGTTTTTCGCTACTCTACACCCTTTCTCCCACTGACCCTGTCTCCTTCCATTCACATCCTATTGGTCTGTGAACATCCTTTTAGACTGTTGCCTGAAGGGTCACCGTTGTCCTCTGGAGACCAGCCCAAGGTCTGGGGACAAGGGTCCCAAGACACCAGCATCTATGGCCCAGTGCTCCTGGCCAAGGTGGGCAAGATCAGTGCAGTTCTTTCTCTCTCATTAGAAAGAACATTATGCAGAGGGCAGACTGAGTCACCATGCCCCCTGGGTGAGGGCAAACTCTCATGCCTCTGTCTGTCTTCTAGGTCCCAAGCAAGTATGTTTACTTGTGACACTATTGAGTTGTGACACTGAAATACATACATCCACAAGGGAAAAATCACTTCCCTTGCGTTTATTTATTTGTAAGGGATTGGTGGTGCCCTGTTCATGATTGCTTCACAGACATTCACATGTTTGGGAGACTTTACACGCCTTCTTGCTTGGGAAGCTGTCTGCTCTGCAGGAGTGGCCTATGCTCAGCAATGTGCCCCTCAAGGATGCCAACATTTTAGGACATGAATTTTCTGGTTTCTGGTACTAGAGAACAGCCCAAACCTTGGTACAGGCCAAGCTATCCTAATGGCATTTTCAAAAGGAGTTCATGAAGTTAAAGGTCTTTCTGCTGAGTTTCAGATATTACTCCATTTGTACTGCAAATGGCATAAGCAGGTCCGTGTTGTGGGATGCTGGGAAGGAGGGTGCGTAATCCTGGCAGCCTTGATGGAGAAGCACGGTTCTCAGGTCTTCCAATGAGAGTGACTCTGGCTTGCAGAATAAAGTACTGGCGAAAATAGCTGCCTGTGTCTGGCGCGTGTGTTAGAGGTGCCTCTGCCAGCACTGGCATGCAGCAGCGTGGGAGACGATGAGACGGCTCATCAGAGGACAGCTTAGAAGAGGACCCTGCAGAGAACCACCCACTGCCAGCCGAAGGACCAGCCTTTGTGATCTGACTGATATGCTACCTGGTATGAGTTCACGCCTTACCTAACCGAAGACCACCTGTTGGTGGAGGTCCTAAGAGTGGTCAAGGTTAACCTAGCTGTTCTCTCATGGAGCTCTTTAGTAAAGACTATAGAACCCTTAGCACAAACAGCACCATTTGGGGACACCTCTGATGCAGGGTAATACATGGGAGAGATGTGTTCTCCCCATGCCATCCTGTTTATTCAGGGCTGGCACCATGGTGGCTTGACAACTTTGGTGGCTGTACCCAATGAGAGGCAGGAGAGAGGTGATGGTGCCTAACAGGGGCCTCTATTCTAGGTGAAGCAGGAGTTGCCCCCAGCAGGACTACATGATGAACATTCACGAGAGCTCCCTAAGGGATATCGGAAAGGATCTGGATAGAAAGACAGTTTACATAAATAAGAGGGTTTAAACTGTAGGGATGGGTTGGGGCCAAGGAAATCTGAGTTATGACTTTACTCATTTACCCCTGTACCCATAGGAAGATGAAATCTAAGGAAATTTGGGCTACATGAATCCATTTGATCTTGGATATCAGTGTTCTGTTTATCTGAATAAGATAAAATTCACATTAATTCAGCCCACTTCATGAGAAAGACCAGCTGTAAACAGGGAATAGACTCAGAATATTTCAAAAGAAGTTTATAATGTAACTTGAATTTATAGCTAACGGAAGGTTTCAAGTTAAAATCCTAACTAATCTGCTTTGATCTCACTTGAGATACATTTGCAATTATTGAAGTGGCTATAAAATACGGGTTCACTTATATACATTAAATGTGTTTCATGAAAACTTTCTTACTTTTGCTTAACAATTCATTCCTTCTTATCTAGAGCAAGAAAAAATTTCCATCCTGGTCTAGTCGTTGATCACTCAATTACTAGAATGTGAATTACTCTTGGTGTTCTAAATCTAAGTTCTGCTCAGGAAAATGTACATTCATTTGAAGGCTGTAGCACTCAGGTATAACATAAGACATCTTAAAGATAATTCATGTAATTAGAATCACAATATAGAAAGTCCACTGATTCTAGGGTACAAGGTTGAAAGATAGTTACAAACTTCCAGTTATAAAATAAATAAGTTATGGGGATGTAATGTATGGCACAGTGACTATAATTAGTAATAATACTGTATTGCATATTTGAAAGTTGCTGAGAGTAAATATTAAAAGTTCTTATCACAAGAAAAAAACATTTTTTAACTTATGGTGGCAGATGTTAACTAGAATTATTATGGTGATCATTTTGCAGTATATACAAATATTGAATCCTTATGTTGTATACCTGAAACTAATATAATGTTATGTCATTTATACTTCAATAAAAATTCTTAATTGAGAATAAAAGAAAAAATAGAAAAATAATTTTTTAGAACCACAGAGTATTAGAGTTGAAAGGATTTAGGGGTCACTGCATTTACTAATAACAGGACTGCCACTGTTACAGGTGATCTGCTTTCGGCCAGAATATTCTTAATGACTGAAAACTTACCATCTCCCAGGCAGCCTGTGTAATATTTTTGAATAGCCTCAATTATTAGAAAGCTCTTTCTTATATTGAACTTATATCTTCCTTATACTTCTAACCCACAGACACTCAACTCTGTTTTCTAGGGGCACACAGGGTGTGCCAAAAGAATAATCCTTTTGCACACACTGGCCCTTCACATTTTGAAAGACATTTAACATGTCCTCCTTAAATGTTCTCTTGCTTGGGGATAGTCCATGTTCCTTCCATTGCTCTTCAAATATTTGGTTGGTCATCCAAGCTCCACTAAGCCCCCCTCTACCTACCACATAATTTAGTACTTCCTCTTTGCTCAGACTTGTCTTGACTCCTGTGTAGTCAAGAATATGGCCTTGCTCAAAGAGCTCTAGCCTCTGCCCTCAGCTTCTGGGAAGTAATCTGTATTGTATCTGCTGGGGGTATCTTTGTGTAGGGTGGGGACTGGCCACAGCAGATCATAGGGCCACACCCAATAGTCTTAGGGTAGGAGGTGGCCATGCCAGAGAGATCAACTATGTGATTTAGGTCAGGGGCTTTGGGTCATGTGGTATTAGTCAACCTAGAGACCAAGTTCAACTAGGTTGGAAATCAATCAATCATGTCTACATAATGAAGCCCCAGTAAAAACTCTGCACACCAAAGCTCACTGTATATTGTCACACATAGACAATGGGAGGGTAACACACTCTGTCTCCACAGAAGACAATGGAAGCTTCATCTTTGGAACCCTCCCAAACTCCACCCTCTGCATCTCTTCCTTTGGATGATTTTAATCTGTATCCTTTCTCTATAATAAGATGTAGCTGTGAGTACTTTCAGTGAGTCTCTGAGTCCTTCTAGTGAATTACCAAACCTGAAGGTGATTTTGGGAACCCTCTAAACTTGTAGTTGGTGTCAGAAGTGAAAGTAGTCTTCTCTGGATTCTTCCTCTAATTTTGTAGTTAGACCCTAACTCCTTGCAATTGGTGTCAAAAGTCTTGGGCAGACTTGGCAGTCCAAGGACTGTGCCCTCAAACCTCACAGTTTGGTTAATTCCAGGTAGCTCTTTTCAACGAGGTCCTTGAGGGCAAGAGCTATGCTTTTATTTTGATCTTTCTTTTTATTCTGATCTTTCTTCACAGTAATTCAAACAATGTTTATGACTTATTAGCTCCAGGACAGAAAGGGAAAGATCCTATATTTAGTTTTACTTAGTTTAGCATAATCAAGAGCTATGAAAAACAAAACAAAACAAAAACAATAACTTAGAAGGCAAATCAGTAGCCCTTATAGACAAATAGAAAATAATAGGTCCATAGGTTTCCCCTGAATTAACAGACTACCCAAAACTGAGTAAGCTAATGAAGTTTGAGATACTATAAAGGGGTGCTTAATGGTTCATTAAGCATTTAGTGAACTCTGAAGACTGGTCTGTACAGATGCATGCTCATTTTTTAATCCATGTGCAGGACCAGATTAGGAGTAATAATAATGTGTATATTGTTACTGCAATTTAGAATGTAAATACTACTCTGGCATTTTACACATTATCTGAAGTTTTACTTCCTTTTAAAAATATGTATATGTATAACTGATTCACTTCGTTGTAAAGCGGAAACTAACACACAGTTGTAAAGCAATTATACTCCAATAAAGATGTTAAAAAAAATTTATTTGGCGCAAGCCATTATGATTAATTACGATGTTTTGCAACAGACATTTCTATAGCCTTGTCACTTTTTATAGAGCCTTTGCAGTGGTTTATGACAGCTTTACCGGAGGAGGGATAAGGAAATACCTCAATTATGTTGCATTATGAGCATTACACATCTTTTGAGTAAAGATGAGCTCATTGTACTATTTAGAGACTTTGCTATTCTTCAGCTTTAAATCATCCTCAGGTTTAGGAGCATGTGTTAATTCCAATGTCAGAGATCTCTGCAGTAATCCAAAAGGCACTGATGGGTGACAGAGATGGAGGCAAGAGTCATGTTGTCATGGTAACCCAGAGCTTCTCCCGATTTCTGCTCACCCCCTCCTTCTCCGTGGATTCTCAAAGAATTCTCAAGAAGAAAGAAAATGAAAGTTGCAAATGGAATTCTTGATGTAATAAAATCCTATTTTTGCCTAGCGCCTGAACTCAAATCTTTCCCACTGCCTTCTCACTACACCATCCCCAAGCCTCCTATATCGCCTTAGTGATAAACTAAAAGTTTTAGAACATTCCTATGCTTTTTCATGAGTTTTAATGTCTACTTCAGGTAAGAAACTTACATGAAGCTTATGTTTGATGTGGCATTTCGATGGTGCCTCTTTCTATAGCTCAGTCTGTGATCACCCTTCAGGGTTATTAGAACTGTGCAGAAACTGGGCTTTGAAAATCTGCAAATGTATTTAGATTTCTTTCAAAAGAAATGTGTTTACCAAAAAAAGGCAGGGAAACATCTGGAAGGGTCTCATCTACTTTTTTAACCTACTCTCTAAGCAAAACACTAAGATGACAGAGCAATGTGGGTACTAGGTGAATTATGGGGCTTTTATTTTCCAACACTGGAAACCCAGATGACCCCTCTTCTACCACATTCCTTGGGAAGGCCAAAAAGAAATTAAATAACATTAGACAAGGAGTCTGGGATTGACGAGTACACTGCATTACAATCGTGACTATTTCCAGTCTCCAGAGTTCAATTTAGCCAATTCCATGCTTTCTCTCTATCAAAATAAAATAAACAGAGAAAAGGCAAATATGAGCCCTAGCAGTCATTTCATTTGCATTCACTTGACTGCATTCTGATCCTGTGCACACAAAAGAAAGGGAAGTCTAAGCTCTCTCTGCTCATCAGACTGCATATCAGTGGGCACCCCTTGTGCTGTAGAATAACCTTCCAAGAGAGGTGACATGAAGCTGGCTCATTATGTGAAGCCAGTGGTACAGAATATCACCATGTCGGGAAGGATTCAGACCAGTACTTGGGAGGATGGATTAGATGATTAAATGTGTCCTTCCTGTGATCTCAAGCTCATATCTCTTCCTGTGCAATGGCTTTTCTTTGAAGGAAGCAGCATGGAGCTTAAAACAAGACTCTGATTGTCAAGGACAGGATGAGCCATTTGTGCTCTCTGCTTCCAAACTTGCTCCCTACTCCTAACCAGTGGCCTTTCCAAGTCTCAGGTGGGGGATACTGAAAGTGGTTCCAGGAGCAAGAGTGAAGCACCATTGCCACAAAGTCCATTACTCACCGAGATGAGAGCCCTTGGGTGCTCACCCTGTGGGCTGCACACTGGCATGACCATAGTTCTGTTACTTCATTGACTGATAGTCTAGGAGGCTTCCTCCTTACCATATAAAAGATGACAATAAAGACAAACTGGTGGCTTTGAACCTGGAGTTGGGCAGCCTAGTGAGGAAGAAGCTGCAGAATATCCTAAGGTGCCTTTCTGCACTGTGGATTCTAGCCATCCCTCTCTAGTCATTACTCCCTGAACAAGTGTGGTCTTTTGTGCCTCTCCTGCTTCTGGGTTCATCCCAGGTTTTGGCCTGGAATGACCTTTACTTTATTTACTCTTGTCTATGGAAATAGGAATGGAAGTGCTGGATAACATGGTAATTCTATATTTAACTTTTTGAGGAACTGTCAAACTGTTTTCCACAGTGGCTGTACCATTTTACATTTCCCCCAGCAATGCACAAAGGTTCCAATTTCTCCATGTCCTTGCCAATACTGATATTCCATTTTTTGATAACAGCCTTTCTAACAGATGTGAAGTGATATTTCATTGTGGTTTTGTTTGCATTTCTCTAATGACTAATGATGTAGAGCATCTTTTCATGCGTTTATTGGCCATTTGTAATATCTTCTTTGGAGAAATATCTATTCAAGTCACTTGCCTGTTTTTGAATTGAATTGGATTTTTGTTGTCGAACGGTAGGAATTCTTTATATAGTCTGGATATTAATCCTAAATTAGATATATGATTTGCAAATATTTTCTCCCATCCTGTGGGTAGTTTTTCAATCTCTTGATAGTGTCCTTTGATGTACAAAAGCACCATTTCATTTTTTGGCAAGGCTTTATCAGTCTTAGATTTTAACTAACATTTTTCTTTGGCATTTGTGGTTCAAAAGCCTTCCAATATTTGGTGTTCCTATGATAAGCCTGCCGATAAGAGTTACCAAAGATTTCTTATGCTATTTTGTGCTTAAGATACTTATCCAATACGGTCCTTGTTACTTGCAGGCCACTAACCAGTCAGCAGATGGGGAAAACCTGAAAGACTCTTGTTAAGCACATGTCCCATGGACTGCCTGGGGATAAACTTCTTTTGAAATCAAGAATAACCTACTCTAAGGATGTTGATGAGGGTAACTGTGTTAGAATGCCTTCTGGGTATCACATGTGGTTTAAAGAAACATGATTCCACACTCTTCACAAAATGTACCAACTGGATTGGCTCTTGGCACAAAGACCAGTGCCTAGTAATTGGAAGGAATTAAAAGGAAATTAAGTTTAAGAATAGTTTCCATTACTGGTCCAAGTCTGAGAAAAGATGTTACACAGAGGCCATAATTCATACATGAAATCTTATTGGGGAATGACATGAAAAACATGAAAGAATTATGCATTTTTTGAAAAAGAATTAATAAACATTTGAGTTTTCTAGTGATAGTTACTTTGTTTAAAAAAAAGGCTACTGCAGCACAAATTCTGAATCTTTTAAGTTGGTAAGTTCAATCACAAATAGCTATTCATTCCTTACATGGGATAAATGTGGTCTGAGTTCAGTCTATTCACTGTCATCCCTGAAAGATCCCTGACTGGGCACTTTCTCAAAGTCCTGCCAATGACAAGAGGCTTTCAAATTAGGAATCAATCACAACTTCCTGTGACACTTCTTTGCCCCCTGACCTCACTTTTTTTTTTTTTTTTTTTTTTTTGCGGTACGCGGGCCTCTCACTGTTGTGGCCTCTCCCGCTGCGGAGCGCAGGCTCCGGACACGCAGGCTCAGCGGCCATGGCTCACGGGCCCAGCCGCTCCGCGGCATGTGGGATCTTCCCGGACCGGGGCACGAACCCGTGTCCCCTGCATCGGCAGGCGGACTCTCAACCACTGCGCCACCAGGGAAGCCCTGACCTCACTTTTTAAATTTTCAAAACATCTCAGTGCTTTCCCAAAGTGCTATGAAAGGCTCCTGGTGGGTTAGGTTAGATGGATGGTCCAAATGCCGCTAATGATGCCTGCTTTTTTGGAGAACTGCATAAGATGGGCAGAGATCATGTCTAACACAGTGCGCAGCAGAGAGTTGCCTTTCTATAAATATTTAAATAACTATCTAGTGGGTACTTCTCCAACAAAAGAAGTCTCCCCCAGCTTCCTATCTCCATAACTTCCAAAGCATTACCTTTTTTTCTACCTCATAGGAGCCATGGTCAGAATAAAACCAAGGTAGATGACACTGCCTTGGATTAGAACGGGTGTCAAGTGCTCAGTACAAGACTCACAGTCTCACCGATGTACAGCAAGAGAGACTCTTCCGGACCCTCTAAGTGTTCTAGAACACAAGCCACGGCCTACTCAGGCATGCACAGCTCACAGTCATCAAGGGTAGATCATAGAAGAGACATTCACACCAAGGTCACTGTCAGTCCTGTCTTGAGAAATGTGTACAACAACGTTCCCCAAAGAGGAACAGTCAGAACCACTGATACACCCTCGAATTCAGTCAAGACTCTGGCCAAGTCAAGCCAGGTCAGTCTGCTAATTGTGTCTGTGTTACGACCCCAGGGCTCTTCTTAGATTGATAACACACAGCATGAAGGTCTCAAAAGCAAAAACACATTAGGTTTCACAGGGTGTATGAGTTAAAAGAACTGAAAAAGCCAGCTTGCAGAGTTCAATACACTTGGCTTGTAGAAAAGATGTTCCAAAATAGCAATAAGGGGTCATCTGCTTGCAGTTAAGTCTCAGCAGAGGAAGCAGCTCCCTGTGTGGTGGGATGTTGGAGAGTCTTGTTACAAAGAAACTGCCCATCCTCATTCCTTTGCACTAATACACAGAAAGTCTTAGGCAAACAAATGTGCTATTTTGGGTAGTTTACCCAACAAGCATGTATTAAGAACATAGGATAGGGACTTCCCTGGCGGTCCAGTGGTGTAGACTCCACACTTCCATGCAGCACGGCCAAAAAAAAAAAAAAAAAAAAAAAAAGAACCTAGGATACAGGGAGGGCCAGCCCTCTGCTGGCCCTGGAATTGCAAACACAAATGAGACATGTCCCCTGGTCTGCAGGGCTGTAATTAGGCTGGACATAGGTCCTGGTTTGCCCAGAAGAGTCGCAGTTTATGCCTATTATCCTGCATCTGTCTGGTTTATTTTCTCCTGGAATTTTTTTCTTTTTTTTTTTTTTAAAAACAAAGTATTATTATTAGGACTTTAAAAAATGAGGTGGGAAGAGTTGGGCAGAGCTTCACTCTTTACTTCCATAGTCCCATCTTGCAACGTGTTTGATACATGCAGTGAACAGAGTTCACATGTTAAGACATAACGTTCCTACCGAATGGAGAGACTTGTGCTGAAAGGCAGCTGATGGGTTATTGCACACACATAATTCATAACTGTGCTCAAAGACAGTTCTATTTATACCCAGAGAAATACAAACCATAATTGTCAAAATTAGCAAAATGTACACATGTAGATTTGGAGTAACTGAACTACAAAAATGTTGTGATAAAGCTTATGTTAAATAAAAACCGACTTCATCAGGGAGTAGGCAGTTCTCTTGCTGCCTGTCATCAACTGGATTTGAGAAATGTTTGTGACTTTAAAGAACTAGCTTAAATGATATGAAATTGCTGACATTAGACAGTTTTTAACTTCAAAACATACTTTATGAATCTACCTAAGTGTCCTACAAAAAAGTATAGGAGTTTTAGAAACAGATCTTCTAAATTTGATTGCACTTTGTTCAATATAAAGTCATAGGGCTTCCCTGGTGGCGCAGTGGTTGAGAGTCCGCCTGCCGATGCAGGGGACACGGGTTCGTGCCCCGGTCCGGGAGGATCCCACAT
>NC_041217.1:53121538-53125351 GCF_002837175.3 Physeter macrocephalus
GCGTCCGGAGCCTGTGCCCCGCAACGGGAGAGGCCACAACAGTGAGAGGCCCGCGTATCGCAAACAAACAAACAAACAAAAAATAAAGTCATAAACCCATAATCAAGTGTTCAACAAATGAAACACAGAGATCTCAGCCTCTGAAGCCTGTAAAGAGTTGCAATTATTAAATAAAATAAAACTTGCAAACGGGGAGGACATGAAATACATCCCTGCAAAAGCAAGGGAGGAACTAAATGAGTATCAGCAAGAAACAAATAATATAAAAGATTAAACTTTAAAATTCTATAATTGTGCTCCAAAATTGATTTGGAGGAAGATCTTCTGAAACTTGAACACAGAATATTCTTACTGAATTGAGAAACTTATTTTACTGAAACGAATTTATAGTTGGTTGTTGTTCCATAAATTCATAATCATTTTGTACCAGCCTGTGATATTCTATCAAGAGAAATAGAAGCTGCAGTTATCAAAATACATAGATAGTTTTATATGTTAACAAACATATATACATAAATATATGGCTAGGCAGTTAGATAACTGAAGAAAAATGCTGTGGCTCTAAGGTAATACTAGAAAAAAATAGTCTTAAGAAAAATAGCATTGACATGACATTAGACATAGACTTGGTGAAGGTGACTAAAATACAGAAAGCGGTATCAAGAACAATTATTCTGCTTATTTTAATGTCTTGACAAACACTAGAAAGAAAATTTTAATTTTTTACTTTGGTGCACATGAAATTTTTTATAAGAAAATATTGTATTTTTGAGGGTGATTTTTGATTAGAACTATTTTATGGGTCCACTAATATAATTTTAGATAATTAATAATATTGGTTACCCCTTTTTCACTCTCAAAAGTGTCTCAGCTTGGATAGTAAATTATGTGGTTCCATTACTTATAATTTAGAACAGGGAGAGATGTGAAACAGAAAAATACAGAAAAGTAGCAAAAAAGCAATATGGTAGTCTAGATACCTGAAAAGACCTTCTTATCAAATAGAGTTAAACATTATGGATAAGATATTTTCACAAATCTTACTAAATGCATTGCTGAACTTGTAAAAGAGTAAGAAATATTTTTAGGCAGAAAAGTATATATGAAGTTGGAAACTCAAGAGAAGTAAGCAGAACACTGAAGTTTGCTTTTACCCTGAAGACATTTGCCAAACCAAGTGATATTCAAGCTTCATTTTATACGGCTTCAAAGGGCATGGGAAATAGGAGACAAAGCCCAAAGCCTGCCCAACATGAAGATTTTAATTTTAATTTTAATAGGAAAATCCCTCTCAACAACAACTGCCCCCTCACATACACAAGAAATTTGTCTTGAAATATGGCACTGAGAAAAGAAGAAAGAAATTATCCTGAGAATTTGGAACCAAAGGCTGAATTAATGTAGGTTTGCAGTCTTAATTAATTCTCAATACCTGGGTGGCCCAAAATGTTTCAAGCTGAGAATATTATTTCGAGTATCCTCAACTGGTAGTAATCCCAGGCACCAAGTAGAAATAAATACAAAGGCTAAAGTAAACCATCTTTATAAAAGGTCTCAAAGAATTCTCACAACTAAAATGCCAACGAAAATGAGTCCCCCCTGGGCAAAAATAAACACACAAAGAAACAAGGCACCATGAGAAAGACCCAGCAGAAACAACAGATGGCAGAAAGAGATGTTCAAACATAGGTTACAGATAAACAACAAAAAGTGGATTAACGTGTTTAAGGAAATTAAAATGTTTAAGGAGATAAAATAAATTAAGCAAAAAAAAAAAAAGAAATGATCAGGAATGACCAATTTCTGCTTCTGGCCATGTTGGAAAAACAGGACCTGGATTTATCCTCCAGCCTTAAATAACTAGAAAACCAAACAAAATATTAGAAAAAAAGGGGTTTTGGATACCGGGCAATGGACAACAGAGGAAAGTAACCTTTGAGAGAAGGGAAACAAATAAGGTGGGCCCTGTACTTGCCCAGTTCACTGTCCAGGGAGGACTTCCAGGCCACAGAACAGAGGGGCTCTGTTCTGAGAGAGCCAGGCAGTGACCTTGCTGAATTGAGGAGACAGTTTAGAATTTGGGGAGGCCAAGACAGCTAAAATTTTCAGAGCAAAATATAGAAAGAAAGAGGAGACTTGGAGAGAAAGAGAGAGAGTCTGTCCCCTGGGGTTGGGAATAATTTATGTTCGAGCAGAGGGGAAAGACCTGCTAATACATGGAGCATTGGACAGAGTGCTCCAAAGGGGTCAACAATAAGAAGAATGTTAGAGTCCTCTAACAGTGGTCAAAGTAACCCTAGGTGCTCTGTACCTGCCCTAGCACTGATTAAAAGCAAGCCTCAAAAAGGACAAATTGATTCCAAATAATTGTGAAAATTAGTAAATTATTCTAAATAACCCATGGATCAAAAAAGTTACTATAGTGAAAAAGAGAAAATATTTTGAACTAATGATAGTGAAAATAATCATCATTATCAGAACTTGAGGCTATAAACAAAGCAGTACTTAGTGGGTAATGTACAGAACTAAGTGTTTATATAATAAGAAAGAGTGAAAATTGTTAAAGCTAAGTAGCCATCTTAAGATGGGAGATAAAGAACAGCAAAATAAAGCAGAAGGAATGAAACAGTAAAAGGCAGAAATTAAAACAATGAAGAACAAACATACTATAAAGAAAATTGCAAAAGCCCAAATAATTAAGACAGTCTGGTATTGGCATAGGATAGGGAGCCCAGAGACAGACACATACATGTTTCAACACTTGTTATATGAGCAAAGGAGCACTGCAGATCAGTGGGAATTCAATAAATGGTGTGAGAGAAACTATTTGCAAAATAGTGAATCCAGAGTTCACAAAGAATCCCTATGAATCAATAAACAAAAAGATAACAACTCTAGAAAAATCAGCAAAAGATTTGAATAAGAGCTATAAAAAGGGGAGAAATAACTAACAAACATGAGAAGATACTCAACCTTATTAGTAATCTGGAAGATGCAAATAAAAATTATAATAATATGCCATTAAGAACCCACCTGATGGCCAAATATTTTTTAAACCAGGCAATACAAGTATTGATAAGGTTGGGAAGAAAGGGAACTCTTGTCTATTGTTAGACAATTACTAGATACTACCTTTTTTTTGTTCTTTTTGGTTCCCTTTTCTCCACACCCTCTCCAGCATTTGTTATTTGTAGACTTTTTATTTTTTTTTTAAATGTTTACTTCTTTATTTTTTTTTCTTATTACTCATCCATTTTATACACATCAGTGTATACATGCCAATCCCAATCTCGCAATTCATCCCACCACCACCACCACCCCCTGCCACTTTCCCCCCTTGGTGTCCATATGTTTTTTTCTCTACTTCTGTGTCTCAATTTCTGCTCTGCAAATAGGTTGATCTGTACCATTTTCTAGGTTCCACATATATGCGTTAATATACGATATTTGTTTTTCTCTTTCTGACTTACTTCACTCTGTATGACAGTCTCTAGATGCATCCACATCTCTACATATGACCCAATTTCATTCCTTTTTATGGCTAATATTCCACTGTATATAGGTACCATATCTTCTTTATCCATTCGTCTGTCGATGGGCATTTAGGTTGCTTCCATGACCTGGCTATTGTAAATAGTGCTGCAATGAACACTGGGGTGCACGTGTCTTTTTGAATTATGGTTTTCTCTGGGTATATGCCCAGTAGTGGGATTGCTGTGTCATATAGTAATTCTATTTTTAGTTTTTTAAGGAACTTCCATACTGTTCTCCATAGTGGCTGTATCAATTTACATTCCCACCAACAGTGCAAGA
>NC_041217.1:53125469-53126004 GCF_002837175.3 Physeter macrocephalus
TTTAAGTTTCATTAGGTCCCATTTGTTTATTTTTGTTTTTATTTCCATTACTCTAGGAGGTGGAGCAAAAAATATTTAGCTGTGATTTATGTCAAAGAGTGTTCTTCCTATGTTTTCCTCTAAGAGTTTTACAGTGTCCAGTCTTACATTTAGGTCTCTAACCCATTCTGAGTTTATTTTTGTGTATGGTGTTAGGGAGTGTTCTAATTTTATTCTTTTTCATGTAGCTGTCCAGTTTTCCCAGCACCACTTATTGAAGAAACTGTCCTATCTCCATTGTATATCCTTGCCTCCTTTGATATAGATTAGTTGACCACAGGTGCGTGGGTTTATCTCTGGGCTTTCTATCCTGTTCCACTGACCTATATTTCTGTTTTTGTGCCAGTACTATATTGTCTTGATTACTGTAGCTTTGTAGTATAGTCTGAAGTCAGGGAGTCTCATTCTTCCAGCTCCGTTTTTTTCCCTCAAGACTGCTTTGGCTATTTGGAGTCTTTTGTGTCTCCATACAAATTTTAAGATTTTTTGTTCTAGT
>NC_041217.1:53126114-53127187 GCF_002837175.3 Physeter macrocephalus
TGGTATCATCTTTAATTTCTTTCATCAGTGTCTTATAGTTTTCTGCATATAGGTCTTTTGTCTCCTTAGGTAGGTTTATTCCTAGGTATTTTATTCTTTTTGTTGCAATGGTAAATAGGAGTGTTTCCTTAATTTCCCTTTCAGATTTTTCATCATTAGTGTATAGGAATGCAAGAGAGTTCTGTGCATAAGTGTTTATTTTTAATATCTTGGAACTTTACCAAATTCATTGATTAGATCTAGTAGTTTTCTGGTGGCATCATTAGGATTCTCTATGTATAGTATCATGTCATCTGCAAACAGTGACAATTTTACTTCTCTTCCAATTTGTATTCCTTTTATTTCTTTTTCTTCTCTGACTACCATGGCTAGGACTTCCAAAACTATGTTGAATAATAGTGGTGAGAGTGGACATCCTTGTCTTGTTCCTGATCTTAGAGGAAATGCTTTCAGTTTTTCACCATTGAGAATGATGTTTGCTGTGGGTTTGTCGTATATGGCCTTTATTATGTTGAGGTAGGTTCCCTCTATGCCCACTTTCTGGAGAGTTTTTATCATAAATGGGTGTTGAATTTTGTTTTGTCTGGTTTTGGTACCAGGGTGATGGTGGCCTCATAGAATGAGTTTGGGAGTATTCCATCCTCTGCAATTTATTGGAAGAGTTTGAGAAGGATGGTTGTTACCTCTTCTCTAAATGTTTGATAGAATTCACCTGTGAAGCCATCTGGTCCTGGACTTTTGTTTGTTGGAAGATTTTAAATCACAGTTTCAATTTCAGTGCTTGTGATTGGTCTGTTCATATTTTCTATTTGTTCCTGGTTCAGTCTTGGAAGGTTATATCTAAGAATTTGTCCATTTCTTCCAGGTTGTCCATTTTATTGGCATATTGTTGATTGTAGTAGTCTCTTAGGGTGCTTTGTATTTCTGCAGTGTCTGTTGTAACTTCTCCTTTTTCATGTCTAATTTTATTGATTTGAGTCCTCTCCTTCTTTTTCTTGATGAGTCTGGCTAATGGTTTATCAATTTTGTTTATCTTATCAAAGAACCAGCTTTTAGTTTTATTGATCTTTGCT
>NC_041217.1:53127942-53129377 GCF_002837175.3 Physeter macrocephalus
TCAGTGATCTCTTGGTTATTTAGTAATGTATTGTTTAGCCTCCATGTGTTTGTGTTTTTTACGTTTTTTTCCCTGTAACTGATTTCTAATCTCAGAGTGTTGTGGTCAGAAAAGATGCTTGATATGATTCCAATTTTCTTAAATTTACTGAGGCTTGATTTGTGACCCAAGATGTGATCTATCCTGGAGAATGTTTCGTGCGCACTTGAGAAGAAAGTGTAATCTGCTGGTTTTGGATGGAATGTCCTATAAATATCAATTAAATCTATCTGGTCTATTGTGTCCTTTAAAGCTTGTGTTTCCTTATTAATTTTCTGTTTGGATGATCTGTCCATTGGTGTAAGTAAGGCGTTAAAGTCTCCCACTATTATTGTGTTATTGTTGATTTCCTCTTTTAGAGCTGTTAGCAGTTGCCTTTGTATTGAGGTGCTCCTATGTTGGGTGTATATATATTTATTATTATTATATCTTCTTCTTTGATTGATCCCTTGATCATTATGTAGTGTCCTTCTTTGTCTCTTGTAACATTCTTTATTTTAAAGTCTATTTTATCTGATTTGAGTATTGCTACTCCAGCTTTCTTTTGATTTCCATTTGCATGGAATATCTTTTTCCATCCCCTCACTTTCAGTCTGTTTGCGTGCCTAGGTCTGAAGGTCAATATGTATGTTCTTATTACCATTTTCTTAATTGTTTTGGATTTGTTTCTGTAGGTCCTTTTCTTCTCTTGTGTTTCCTACTTCAAGAAGTTCCTTTAGCATTTGTTGTAGAGCTGGTTTGGTGGTCCTGAAATCTCTTAGCTTTTGCTTCTCTGTACAGCTTTTGATTTCTCTGTTGAATCTGAATGAGATCCTTGCCGGGTAGAGTAATCTTGGTTGTAGGTTCTTCCCTTTCATCGCTTTAAGTATATCATGCCACTCCTTTCTGGCTTGTAGAGTTTCTGCTGAGAAATCAGCTGTTAACCTTTTGGGAGTTCCCTTGTATGTTATTGTTCGTTTTTCCCTTGCTGCTTTCCATAATTTTTCTTTGTCTTTAATTTTTGCCAATTTGATTACTATGTGTCTTGGCGTGTTTCTCCTTGGGTTTATCCTGTATGGGACTCTCTGCAGTTCCTGGACTTGGGTGGTTATTTCCTTTCCCACATTAGGGATGTTTTCGACTATAATCTCTTCAAACATTTTCTCGGGTCCTTTCTCTCTCTCTTCTCTTTCTAGGACCCCTATAATGTGAATGTTGTTGTGTTTAATGTTGTCTCAGAGGTCTCTTAGGCTGTCTTCATTTCTTTTTTTTTTTTCTTTATTCTGTTCCACAGCAGTGAATTCCACCATTCTGTGTTCCAGGTCTCTTATCCGTTCTTCTGCCTCAGTTATTCTGCTATTGATTCCTTCTAGTGTATTTTTCATTTCAGTTATTGTATTGTTCATCTCTGTTTGTT
>NC_041217.1:53129547-53149370 GCF_002837175.3 Physeter macrocephalus
TTTCTGTGAATGTGGTTTTTGTTCCACAGGCTGCAGGATTGTAGTTCTTCTCGCTTCTGCTGTCTCTAGATACTGCCTTTCTAATTTGACCTAAGAGAGCACATTATCTTACCGTGGAACAAGGTGTGAAGGGAGAGCCCACAGGGAAGATCAGTTTTGATGTAGGTACAGAGTAAAATGAGGTCTAGGGCCCTGGGGGCTCTTAACAGTGGTACAACCGGGAGGATGGTGGTGGAGTGGCAGGCACTGGGCATTTCCAGACATCACCAAGGTACAGGGTACCTGTGGAGGGGGAGAGGGAGGTACTCATTGGGAGGAAGAGGCACAGAATTGAGGGGAGAGGTGGTAGTGAGGCACAGTAGTCAAACTTTGCTTGTTTATAATTTTTCCCTTACCAGCTCTACTAACAGTGCTAAATCAAATGTGGCTACAGAGATTTCTGTTATCTGCTTCTGCATGCTCCTGGCTGCCATGACAAAGGAAATTTGGAGTAAACCTCCTTTGGTCAATTTGTAGTACTGACTCCGTGGCGTTGTCACGAAGATGAAATGAGTTAAAAAAAATAAATACAAAGAAGTGAGTATAGGCAGTGGCACATAGTAAGCACTAGATAATGGTGGTGGTAATGATGATGATGGAGAAGGAGGAGGAGGAGGTCAATTTGCTTCAAATTTCTGTGTCTCAGGATCTTCATCTGTAAAATGGGAGAAACAATAGCATCTACCTCTAGGGTTGCTGTGAAGATGAAAACAGAATATCTGTATTGTATAGACTTGGCTTGTACCTAGCAAATACACCAAAAGTGGTAGCTTTGCTACTCTTATTGCTTTTGCGCACTACCCATGGTTCCAAGACCATGTGAAACGGGTCCTTAAATGGGTCTTGAACAGAGGACTTAATGCTAAAGGGCAATTCCAACTCATCCAAAAAGCTTTTAGAGGAATAGTCCCTTGGTTCCTTTCATTTACAAATTATAGGCTCAAATGAATGACTTTGGTGAGCAAAAACCTTTGGTTTTTGGAAAGGTCAAATTGTATGGTTTTTCGAAAGTGGCTATTCTCCTTTTTCGAAGGAAATCATCAAGCAGGGGCCAAGATGGGCTTCATTATTCCAGCAAGTAATCAAGCAGGGAAGTTTGCTTTTTCAGAATTTGATTGTCAAGGAGGCCACAGTGGGTAGAGATCTGGGTTGTGGATTTGTCCATTTTCCTAGAGTGGGCGGAGATTAAATTACCCAGAAGTTGGAAGGGCTTGCAGGCACTTCCTGGACTTTACAAAGGAGAGACTACCATCTTCCTTATTGTGAAAAGTTAATCACAAAAGCTGATGAAGCCCCATCCACACATAGCCTAACTGTCCTTCTTGGCACCAGGGTACAAGGTTTTCTAGATGTAGCTCAAAATTTACATTATTGTCAAAAGATGGGCTGCCTTTCCCAAACCTGGGGACATTAATTAGTCACAACGACAGCCTTTCCTTAGGGTTCTAATGCATTCCTGGAACTTCCCTATACTTAGATCTGTAGGGCACCAACTTCAAAGTCATGCAAGAAATGATTATAATAAAGTCGTAGTCTGAGTAAGTAAATCTCCTGGATGAACTCTAAGGCATATTTGCTTCTGCCAAATTCTAGACATTTGGAGGGCTGTAGCATTAAATAAGAATCTATATTCATATCTAGTATTTATTTTGTTATCGTCAGAGAAAGCATATTCACCGATGACTTACTGGAACTTCTCACTTCTTCCTTGAATGTGTTTTATCATGTGGCTTTTAACTGCTTTATTATGCCTTGCATTCTAATTTATGTACTGGTTTCTTCTGTCCAACTCGTCTGTAAGCTTTGTGCATCAGCCCTAATGCTTAGAATAATGCTTTATACATCATAGATGCTTGATGAATTGTCAAAATAACCTAGTAGAGTGAATATAGTTTTGCTCTATATCTGATTCAGAAAGTAGGGCTATAGCTTCAGTGCCTCTCCTTCAGTGACTGTCCTAAACGGCTGACACTGCAAAAAGATGCACTTTGTACTAGTTGAGAATGGGGCTCTGATGGCCACATTGCAAGTCTGGGGGCCCACAGTATCCTCCAGGTAGTGAGGCAGGCCATCAAAGGTTGAAGGCAGATGTCTGACTCATCTCTGCTACTAAGAGGTAGGGTTTAGATCAGGTTAGTTTAATTCAAATTAGTGCAAAAATAATAAGGAACCTGAAGAAAAAGATTTTATCATTATCTTGCTGAGCTCATGTGGTAGGAGAGATATGCATGTAAACAAATAATTAAAATATAACATCAGTGCCTACAGTGAAATACCTACAGAATGCCATAGGGGATTAGAGGAGGGAAAAAACTTTTCTGGAGCAAAGAATTGGGAGGGAGGAAAAGAGATCAGAGAAGGCTTCAAAGAGGAGATAATATTTGAGATAAGCCTTGAAGGAGATGCAGGAAGGAATGCCAGAATTTTTAATATTAGAAACTTGATTTATGTAATTTACCATATTAAAGTATTAAAGGAGGAAAGCCATATGGTCGTCTCATCAGATGCAGACATGGGTTAGATATCCTCCCACAATGAAAAACTCACACATCAATGAAAATTAATAAACTACAGCTACACACATCAATATGGATGTCAAAATGAAATATTAATTGAAAAAAGTAAGTTATAGAAGGGCCAGGGAGAGTATGCTTCTATGTATATAAAGTTCAAAAACAGAAAAAACTAAACAATACAGTTTTTCGGGATACAAATTTAGGTGGTAAAATTGTAAGTCAAGCAAAAGGATTGTAAACACAAAACTTTTTCAGCACAGTGGTCACCTCTGGGAAAGGCGGGAGGGCAGCACAATCACAGAAGAGTGCACAGGGGCCTTCCGAGGCATTGAAATGATCTATTTCCTAACCTGGGTGGTGGGCACACAGGTATTTAACTTGTTATTTTATAGACTGGGCAGGTGTGCTTCTACATTTGTATATATGACACAGTTCACAATTAAAACATGTAAGAGAAATAGCAGAAACTCACTAAGTAGAGAGGGAGATCCAGGCCAGCCCTGGAATATAGCATGTTCTTGGTAACTAGTCATTGAATGCATGAATGAATGAATGAATGGACAAGGCCTCTGTAAGCAGAAGTAGCAGCATCTACAAAGCATGGGAGTGTGAGAGGGCATGGGGGCTTCAGGAGATTGTACATAGTTTCTATGATCAGAAAGGTGGGCATGGCCCGAATTATAAAGAGCTTCATAGGCCATAAAGGGTTTGAACCTGTAGCTGACAAGGAGCCATTGACGGATTTAAAGAAGAGGGTGACATCAGAACTACATTTAAAAAACACATTCTGGCAGCTGTGTGGAGGGTAGATGAAACTAAAGCCTTCTCTGCCTTCACCACAAAGAATCCTCAGAAGGAAACAGTGGGTATGTCATGTGCCCTAGGGCCTTCCCTGGACTTTGTTCAGGAAACTACATACAAATCCTCTCAATACAAACAACAATTGCAACTAGTCCTCAGCGTAGGATTTCATGCTCGGGGATGCAAGGTTCATGGGAGACATACGGTAAGTGGTCTGAAGGAAAGAGCTCACACAGTACTTTTAGGACAGACGTATTTAACCCTCAGTAAAATTGGCATGTTGCGGCACAGAACTAGGAAGCGCATGCTTATAAACTGTGGGCCCTGACACTACTTCCTTTCATCCAAATCTAGAAACCCCCAACATTTTTACTGATTTTGCTGGTAGGGAGTAGGACAAGAAAGAATGGTAAGGAAAAACAAAAATAAGTAGCAATTGTGGTTATTGCCCCGAAGGAATATCGTAAAGTCTCCTAAAGTCTACTACTCTTCAAAGCAGTAACAAATGTACCATAACCATCTCTATTTCTTCAGTTCTCTCTTTATTATATCAAAAATAAAATTCAGCTCTATTTTAGTTAAAAAAATTGCTAGGTACCTTAGACAATTTGGTACAACTTAACTGCTCCATGAATATAACTATTTGGAAATTGTTCAATTACACATGAAATGAATTATC
Source organism: Physeter macrocephalus (assembly GCF_002837175.3). Lineage (NCBI taxonomy): Eukaryota > Metazoa > Chordata > Mammalia > Artiodactyla > Physeteridae > Physeter > Physeter macrocephalus. The sequence goes on from NC_041217.1 coordinate 53,133,583, forward strand.
ACCTCATTTGCATGGGCAAAAAAAAATCTATTAATGCTCAATGAAGCCTGAACCAGTTGTGAAACAGGTGAGAATTTATGGTTGGATACTCTGATTGAAGCTCTATTCATGTTCAAGACAGTTTTTAAAAGAATTAAGCCCCAACTCATTTGTATGCTCCATCCCTTCTAATGTCTAATTGTGCCTAAATCAAGCTATCCTTGACTAATCGCGGAGCCCTGTGCGTACCCGGGGGCATCGTGGGCTCTGTGTGCATTGGCCCCGAACTAAATTAAAGCCCTCCCCCTTTGGCTGTTTTCTCCTGGTAGCAACATGACTTGTGATATGATGATTAGTTATCATTAAAGATAACAATTAGCTATAGATTTGGAGTCTTGCATTTGGCCCAGTAGTTTATCATGATTTGTGTCAGGCAATGTCTACATCATTCTAGAGAATGACAAAACAGCTGTGAAATGGCTCAAGCATTTAAGGATGGACTGTGGGAAACTTTGGAAAACAGAGGAGTGAGAATGGAGAGAGAGTGGGAGTCGATGAGGAGAACTTCAGAATCACCACCTCTGCCCAGACAGCCTTTTTTTTTTCTTTTTTGAAGTGGACCATTTTTAAAGTCTTTATTGAATTTGTTACAATATTGCTTCTGTTTTATGTTTTTGGTTTTTTGGCCACAAGGCATGTGGGATCTTAGCTCCCCAACCAGGGATCGAACCTGCACCCCCCGCATCAGAAGGCGAAGTCTTAACCACTGGCCAGCCAAGGAAGTCCCCCAGACAGCCTTTAATACAGTATTTCTGATTCCCTCAGCCTTGCCTGGGTCCCCCTTTCCACGGTGCGGGTTAAACACCGGTGTTGCGTATTACCAGGTGTGGGACTTGGCTGTTTATGTCTCTATCTCCCCTACACTATAAAGTGTCCAGGAGTGGAGATCATCTATGTTTCTCTGTTATATTTCCAGTGTCTTGTGTATTGTAGGGGTCCAATAAGTATTTTTTAATTAATAGATAATGAATGACTAAATGGATCAAAGAACTTACAGATATTCTTCTATGTATTTCTCAAAGTATTTCCTGTATATGTTTGGTAGCCTCCATCAGGCTTGTAACAAAATTAGGTGCTGAAACTCCTCACTCAGCTGGGTCCTTTGGGCCAAAATTCACCTTGCTGATCAGAATAGCACTGTGCTTCATGAATAATAAACTTTATGTATCACTTGGGAGCTAAAGTGTAAGGTAAAATTTGTATCATCAAGGTCAGCCTTAAAAATCGCTTTGGAAGAGAAACTCTTCTCTCAGGAAATCTAACACGGTCAGGGTTGGAACACACCACTGTCTCTGGCTGAGCACCAGAAGGGCGTGGCTTGTATTCAAAGGCCATATTCTATGAAAAATTTGTATCTTTAAACATTTGAATGGCAGTGGTCAGTGGGCCAGACAGATACAACTGGGGGTAAAGCACCCTCTGCTCAGCCACAACCTCCACCCACTCTCAGGCCTGATGGCCTCACTGAGGGAGGTGGTGGGTGGAGTCCTTCACTTCCTAAGGAACCTGTTACTTCTCTCTTTGTGCAGAGTACTTAGGGTTGCGTTCTCTTAAACTAGATGTCTGTATCTGGCAGCGACCCTGTACATTAGGCACACAAACTCTTGTTGAAAAATGCATGAAGCTTCTGTTTCAACAAAAGGTAATTATAATCCACTTGGCCAAAAGCAACACATATGTTTAAAATCAAGAAACAGATAAAAAGATATGATAGTGCCAGATCAGGCTGGGTTATAATGTTTTGAAATATATTAAAACAGTCATATTTTTGCCTTTGAACCATGTTTCTTTAAAGGGCTATCGCAGACATTGTCTCAATGGTACCTACCACGTTTCTGAGGTAAAGAAGATGGTTATTCTGATTTAGCTGGTGGAGAATGAAAAGCGCAGGAAGAGTGTCTGAGTGTTCGGAGGTGAGCAGTGGCCCTGGCACGAGGACCCATGCCTCCCTGGTCTCGGCTCAGTGTCACCTCCTGGGCCTGTGTCACAATTCATCTCTTTCGGAAACCACAGATATTTGACTTCACATACTTCTCTGGGAGCCCGGCCTGAAGAAACTTCATAAATTCCAGTTGATAGATTGACTATCTCATCTGCTGATTGTGGAAAGGCCCAAAGCTTTTATCATTAGCCAGGTGTTGGGGGAAGCTCATTATCTCATGCCCTGACAGCCTTGCTGTCATCTTCACCACTTGCCTCTCCCTTCCTTACCTTTCTTGCTCAGCAGAACTTCAAGACCCAGACTGGGTGATAACCTCTCCTATTCTGACAGGAATCTATTCACTCAGGAATGCTTCAACGCACCTACAGAAGCTGCCACCAAGGGGGAAGAGGGCTGGAAACTGTCTTATCAGGAGGCTGTGCCCATGTGCAGTCTCCAGCATGGGAGATGGTCACACTTCTTGTGCTGGAGGCCAGGCAGGAGGGCTGTCTGGGGGTCTTGTATCCTAAGAGAGCATCAGAGCATCCTGAAGCTTTTCCCATTAATGGGGTACATGAACTTTCAGGCTCTTACATGAGAAAGATGACAGAAATTAAGAAAGAGAAGAAGACTTGTGAAATAGCTGATATTTGCTGAGATTGTCTGCTGGAGGTGCCCAGAATATGGGATTGGGACTGTTGGGTTTCTCTGATTCAGCCCTGCCAAGTGGCTTAGGTTCTGGAAGGGAGAGTTCTTTCCCGTTCTCATCTTCCATATTTCACTTTCCTCTCTGTCACAAGTATCTGGCAGTCAGTCCAGCTTCACTGTCACAGAAAAGGTGAGGCCAGGAGATGACCCTGAATGGACAGCTGGCCACAGGTGGTCGCACGCCTGGGACTCACGCTTTCACTTACAACCTACTGCACATATTTAAGCTTTGCGGATACATTAGATCCATTGTCTGGCCTCATTTGTTATTTCAACAGATATTGATTGAGCACCACAGCATTCCGGACACTGTGTTAGGAAGTGGTGATATACCAGGAGACAGTGGAGTAGCCCTGTTGCCTACCAGCCGTGTAGACATGGACAAGTCACTTCCTCCTCTTGTCGCAGTTTCTCCATCTGTAGTACGAGTACGACCATAGCGGTATCTATGCCATGAGGCTCTCGGCAGGATTAAACACCCCGGAAGCATTCAGAGCAGCTCCGGATGCACAGTCAGGAAACGATGACTACGAGCTGTTGTCATTACCCTCACACCGCGGAAGAGCCCTCACCCAGGGCTCACGCATGCGCACGCTAACCACCTGGATCGGAGCTGGAAACCCAGGAAACAAGTAACGGAAACGATTTTTTCCTTCTCCCTATGACCCAGCAAGTCCCTAAATTAGGAATCTCTAACCCCTTGGAAAGAAGGAGAACAAAGTTCCCATCCTTCTTTCTGCCCTTTTATTTACTTCTTCTCACAGGAGGGAAAAGGTCTGACTGGTGGCGCTGGTAAACATGGCCATGCTGTCTGTCTGTCTGTCCCCCTGTAGGTCACACACATCCCTCCTCTTGAGCCATGCGGCTGTACGGGTAAGGGATTGCTCTGCTGATCCAATTCTGCCCATTCCTGAGTCCTGGGGTCTATGCTTGTGGGGGGATAGGAGGAGACCTCCTTCCACTCTGCTAGGATTCAGCAGATGGAGAATGTTAATTCCCAACCATACTATTGTTATCTATTTGCCAACTGGTTCGGGATCTGGAGAGAAGAGAGTCTGATTAGGACTCTCAGAAATTGAACATAAAGGAAGAAAACCTCTTGCAAAGCCAAAAGGGAAATGAAGAAGCCTCCTGATTTCGGCTCAGTCCTAAAACCCTAAGCTCATTATCCAAGAGGGGCTCGCCGTGGTAGACAAAGAAAAATATATGCCATGGCTCTGCTGCCAAGGATCATGACTGAGTTGGGGGCCTAACAATCTGCTCTGTGAGGGGGCACAAAGGGGTCCTCCTGGGAACAAAAAGGATGATGTGCACAGTCTATGTGTCAAACCAGTGGTGGAAGGACCAATGCTTGAACCCAGGGCTTGTGATCCCAGCCGATCCCCAGACAGCCTCATTTCTCCCTGAGTGACCTGCATGCTTCTCTGATAAACCCGGCAGAGTTCATTTACTGGTAGCTGATGCCTCATCTCTTAAGAAAATACTATCAATCTCTGAAAATTTTCATAATTATATGTGAAGATACCACTGGCCAGCGAAGCACATAGAGGTATAGGAGGGAAGAATGAAAGGAAAGAGATGCTAAAATCTCATACCAAAGAGACTTATGTGCTGGTGATTTTCTGAACTTACTTTCTCTGCATCCTAACAGTCATTAAAATGTATAAAAGTGGATATTTTTGAAGCGGCAACACGAAGAATTATCATTGCTGCAGTTGCTTGGCAACCTGAGCCTTTGGTTATTTTATTGCTAAATAGGGAATGCTATAAACTGGTATCTGGAGTTTGTGCAAATAGTTCTAAATTGATGTTCTCCCTGTAAATCAGGAGGAGATAATACAGCATTAATGTACATTTAAAGGTTGCTAAATATGCATATGTATGTGTCTCATATCACACACACACACACGACGATTCTTACGCAGAGCTTCTCTCCATTACATGCTATCTTAAGTAAATCTGGAGAATTGATATTCCTCTGCATTTTTCCTGGAAAATATCTATTTAATTTCATTTTGTAAATAATACGCATTTGAGTCACGAGGAACAAACGTTTTGTCTCCTTTGTGAGTCAGGGGAACTGAGTAGTGTAGCTCATATTGGTCATGAGCTCCTTTCTCTAGCTTCCCAGACACTGAGTGGGTTTCCAGTTCTGAGAAAGCAGAGACAAACCCAGTATCTAAATGGCTACTGGGGGAAAATATTTCTCAAAGCAAGGCATGGGAATGTCCACGTTCTTCAGAGATGCAAGTCCTGTAAAGGCCTTATGAAATCTTAGGCCTGCAGGTTCCAGCACGGATGAGAAAAGGTGTTAACATTTTGAAAAAGTTGCCTCTATTTACAAAACTGTCATTTCTCCACAAGTCACCCACTTGAATTTGAGTCTCTAGTGATGCTTGCTGGTTTGAATGAAATGCTGTGCTCTGATGCTGCTTTTCTCTTAAACGTGACCTTAGTTCCTGACTCCTCCCTAGGGCCTTAGGAGGAAAAGTGCTCCCAACTGCTTGTAAAGTGGCCCCTGCAGTGGTGTTTGCTTGCAGACTGAAGCTCATGACAACAAACTGCCTCAGGCCCCACCTGCTTCTTCAGAGAGAAGAAGGGCACGAGGAAGTCAGCTGCCTGAGCCCCAGAGTACGTCTGTGACAGATTCCCAAACACAAGGATTTGGTCTCGGTCTGAACCACAGACCAGAACCATAAAAGAGAGGCATCAAGCACCAATTCGATCATGGGATTGTTCATGCAGAGCCATGCTTCAAGCTACTTGGGAATAGCATCTCAGACAGACACGACACGAGAGGGTCACAGAATGACTTTCCATGACCTCTTGTTCAATGGAAGCCAGGACACGATAACATATCTGTTGTTTAGAAACAGAGGAGAGCATCTTGTTGGCAAATAATCAAATAGACCATTTGACCTGTTAAAGTAATTATTTATCCAAATGGAATAACAGTTACAAAGGAAGGAAAAATGTTTCAGGCTTAAAGTAAGTGTGAAGGGTATGCTTCGCCTTACCAGACATCTAAAAGGGACGAAAAATTCTATTTCGAGAGAACTGGGTGGTCGTTAGAATTTCCAAGTCTCTGGAAAGACTGTAGTCCTGCAGATCAGCTGGGACATAACAGCACTTTAGCCAAAGCTAAGTGCACACCGCCAGATTCTTGTGGTGGCCCTTCTGGGCACCAGTTCTAGTGGTGTGTGCCTGCAACACTAGTTTTTGGCATGGGAATTCATTTCGACGTCCCTGCCTAATTTTTCTCATCTATCGAAGGGAAAGCTCCTACAACCTTAGGGCCCAAGAAGTGGTGAGGAATAGCAAATGGCCGAGCGACGGAAGGAAATTGGCAAATGCACTGTCAAAATTCTTAGGACTATGACAGCTTCCCCTAGACAAGAGGTTCCCCAAAGTTAGGGAGTTTTGTGCAGCCTGTCAGTGCAGGACTAACTAGGAGGTTGGAGCCCTTGGTGGTCCCCCTGCTGTCCCCGAATGCTTTTCTGAATGGTGTCACCATTTGGGATTGATTTATGGCACTTGGATTGGTCAGCGAGCCTGTGCTGTGTCGTGGCTGAGGCTGGGAACCTGTTCTGCACTTGCATGTGTCATATCTAAAGGCAATATCATTTGCAAAGTCAAAGCCATTGAGGGCACACCTAGGGTGCCCGTGGGAGCACCTGTGATGGGTAATGAATACAAACTCGCTTTCAGTCTTGCTCACATGACAGAGTCTGGCACGATGATGAAGAGAAACGAAGACAGTCTACATCCCCTCTGTGCACATTCCAGTTAATTTCCCAGAAGCAAACATAAATGATGCAGGTTCCAAGCACAGAAGTGTCCAGGGTGACAAACATGAGTGGGTTTTTGTGTTTTGGAAGGGTGGGGGAAGGCAGCAAACGTGGAGTCTGGTTTTCTGTTTTCTCCTGTAAGTGAACAGGAATAAGAGGAAACTGCAAGGGAAGAAAACCTTCCCTGTCTTAGGAACCTACTGCAAAGACAAGGTTTAACATGGGAAAGGTGTTTAGTACGCTAACAAATGCCATGTGATGTGGCTTTGGAGCGCTGACTGAACTGATAAAAGAAATCTGGGCCATCCTGCTGTGCTGAAGACCTCATGCTGTGCAGAGCAAAGGCAGCTAATATATTACAGAGCTTGATGAGGATGGGGGGAGTGGATTGACAACGAACTGCCAAGGTCTCTGAGGCTGTGAAAAGTGATGCGGTTTGATCCTGCCACCAGCTGGCTGGGTGATTTGAGTTAATCTTTGCCTTATCTTCCTGTACCTCGAAAGAAGAGAGTTTCTAGTTGATTAATCACTTTGCAAATGTATTTGCAGAAACAAATATTGAATATATGCTGTGGCTGAGAATCTGAAACAATATTACAGCAAGGGTCTTTGAAAGCTTACACACAATGATGGGCGTTAAGGACTGAGGGCTGATAGAACTGGCTGTACAAGTGCACTGCCAACAGATGTTTTGGGGAGGACAGAGCTGGCCGTATGGCCAGGCCACCATGTTTCCTGGCATCAAGCAGTGGGCAACTCTGCAAGATTCCTAGAAGGATCCTGATGGTGGGGGACAACTCTATGCCTGTGTCTTACATAGACACCACATGTATGTTAAGTCTGTGCCGACTTCAGACATAGAAACGCTTTAATCACCACTCCCTCGGAGCCAGAAGGGAAGGAAGGGAACTGAAGCAGACAGATGTCTGCAGAGAATGGTGAGTGGAGTTTTCACACTTTGTCAGCCCTCCCAAGTGTGCAGGTAGCTGGTCGTTGTGGCTAGCTGATGTTAGATATGTTTAATTTAACAAGAGACCTTGAACTACTAATAAAAACAATTCTTAATGTTTCCCTTTAGGTTTATAATAAAACCCAACTGGAACCGAAAGGAAGTTACTTTATCTAAAGTAAAAGTAATTTCATATGCTTGCATTCATCCATCACTCCCACCATCAATTCAACAAATATTTATTGAAATCATAAAAGCATGTCACTTTACATAAATAATGTGAGAGATATATAAGTAAAATACATAATCAGTGACCTCATAAGGTGGTATTTTGAATTTTGTCTATGACATGATCTATTAAGTTATTACATTAATAGATATGGTTCCCTTTTTATGGACAGGGAAACCAATGAGGGCTGATAACTCTTTCCTTTCTAAGATCTCCAACCTTGACAGTACCTCTGCAGACCTTTTTTTTTCTCCCTCTCTTCTCTCTTTCTTTTCCTTTCTTTCTATTCTTTCTTCCTTCCTTCCTTTCTTTCTTCCTCCCTCCTGCTTTCCCTCCCTTCCTTCCTTCCTCTCTTTCTCTCTTTCCTTGTAATCACAAGTTGACTTTATTCAACTGCAGAAATGATACTGAATGAAACTATATAAACCTTCTACTTGAATTTTTTCTCAGAGAAAAGAATCCTCACAAGGGGTAGAAAAGCCATTTCTGGGTTTATCCTAGGATTCCAAATTTCAAGAATTGAGACAGACAAGATTATAATCTCTATTTAAGCTCCTAAAGTAGTCTAGTAATGGGCTTCCTGGTGGAGAATAAAGGCACAGTGTTGGCATCAACTTAGGGCAGAGGGGAAGGAGAACTCAAGGACTTGTCCTGAACCTCAGCTATTGTAGAACAAACTGCCCGACTTACCTTTTCCATCCTACACAACAGTAATTTATATTTTGTAGGATCCTACAGATTAAACAAAAATGATTCTATGTACTGTATATTTGCTTAATCCTCAAGGCAACTCTGTAAGGTAGGTGTTATTTCCATTTAAATAGGTGGGAATAGGCTCAACCACATTATCATTATTGGTTATTGACTATAGTGTTACACATTTCACAAAAAACTTTCATACACATATCACTCTGAGCCTTTATCCTTGTGATATAGATAAGATATACAGCTATAACCCTCAGTTTATGAGATGTGAAGGAAGGTTCAGATAGCTAGTGGAAGGTGCAGCTGGACATTGGCAGGGCCTGAAAAAACAGGAGAGTACCCGTCATCCCATCATCACATTGTCCAATGACAAAGATGAGTTGGGGTGATGGTAGTGAGGGGTGGCTCCAGGGCTGGGTCATTCATGAACACAGATGATATGGCAAGTCTTTGGCTATTCCAGACATAGGAGAAGTTCTAATTTCATCTTCTTGGAGCAGCAACAGAAAGAGGAAAAGGATCTTGGAAGTGAAATAAACATCTGCATAGGATGGTGGGTAGTAATTCCCCAAGCTTTTTAAGTTCTCCTAAATAGGACTACCAGATAAAATACAGGATGCCCATATAGCTCATGCAGTACTGGGGGGATGCTTATACTAAAAAATATTTGTTGTTTATCTGAAATTCAAATTTAACTGTGTACCCCATATTTTTATTGGTTAAATATGGCAGCCCTATTCCTAAGGGAAGGGTAATTCAATCTTATGCCCCTTGCTCTCATCACTATAAAGCATCTGTACAATGGTGACAATAATCTACCAATGGCAATTGTGATTGGAGACCTCAACTGAGATAACTTCTTATTATTTCTGACTTGAGCAGCCTAATGTTAGCGTTGGGGTAAATTTAAATATTTTCGTAGCTTTTGAATTTGGAAGATCATGCATTACACAATTGTTAGTGAAGTCTGGTTTCTGGCACTGAACTAACAATGTGGTCCATACTGTACCTCTGTAGTACAACTCTCCCCAGATGACACTGGACAGAGAATCCCACACACAGCCCTCACACCATGCTTTCCTCATCCCATTCTTTGAGTAGAAGAGTCACTTACTTGTATGGGATGTGTTTGCTGCCATTGACGAGAGCCAGGATGACATTGCCCAGAGCAGACAGTGAGAGGCACAGCCCTGAGCCTCCTTCCCGATTTTTGCTAAGAGCTTTCACACAGCTGCCAAGATCAATGAGGTGCAGGCGGCTGCGGCCTCCAGACACTGTCACAGGAGAGAAGACAAGAGAAGAAAGAAGTGGTTAAGTTCTGGCAAACACTCATCTGTCCTTCATATAGCTCCTTGGGAAATCTGATGAGAAAAAAGAGGAAATAAAAGGTTGAAGTTCATGGCCTAGTAGGAAACCCCTACAAAATTAGGCAGGGGTAACAAATAGCATGGTCCTCTTAAATTCTGTCCACCACACATCACTGATCTTCTAAAACCTACTGATATTCCTACTATAAATAAATGAATAATTCATGTAGGCTGAATTAGATGAAATTTCACAGAGAAGGTAAATGTTTACATTTACCTTCATCTTCTTTGTATAGCAGAATTCTGAAATTGATCATATTAAAACATAAATAGCCCATAAGTGATTATCAGCTTTGGTTGACTGTCATAGAGACCGTGACCTAAAGCTCAGCCAGGAATCAGGTTGATAACCCAAAGTAAAACCAGGAAGAATTAACAACCAGGTGCAGAGTCAGGGAAGACCCAGGTATTTGCTGAGTATCTGCCAAGTGCCAGGTGCTGCACAAACATCAGTCTCATTCAGTTCCCCTGGGAAAATCACAAACTTGCTCATGAGAACTTCCACTTCTGGACTAAATGAAGTAACAGGGACTAGATTTTTCCTCTTACCTGAAACAACCAAAAACTGAAAAAAATGTGTAAAACAACCATTTGCAAGACACTAGACATCAAACAGCAAAAGACAGTGATCCTGGAGAGGTGGGAAGTAAGGGAGGTGAGCACTAGCCGTTTCCCAGCTTACTGCACTGAGAGAGTTTTTGGGCAATGGCTCAGAGAGAGGGAACTCAGGTGGAGCCTGGCAGACTCTGAACTGAGGAGCTAGAGCTGAGAGTCCAGGGAGGCCAATGTAACAACATTTCCAGGACAGAATGCTGGAGAGGAGAGAACTCTGGAGATTTGTAGTAGGTCTCCTCAAGTATTCAACCTAGTACTGATCAGCACAGAGTGATGAAACTACCCATGGCTGGGGAACTAACCACTGGAAAAGATTAGAAGTAATAGTGCACAGGACTCACACCAGGCCAGGAATAGTGCTTGTTCCCAACAGCCAGACTAGAAAACCTCAAGATTCACAGGGCACTGGGTAGGGTACCTGCAAGGGTCTGGCTTCAGTAGTCAGGAACACTTAGCCCTAGACTGAGAACTGTCTGGGTTTCACCTTAACAAATCTTAAAAGTAAGGCCATAAAGGATCAAACTGTTTCAAAACAACTGCATCCCCAAACAAAGCTCAAAAACATTAAAAAATATATAGAAATGTCCAGCACCCAATCAAAAAAAACCAATCAAAAAGAAGCAAGAAAATGAGACCTATAATGAAGAGATCATTGAAACCAATCCAGAACTGACATAGATATTAGAATCAACAGAGAAGAACATTAAAACAGTTATGATGGCATTTCAAACATTAAAAACGTTAAATAGGGACATGGAATGTATTAAAAAGATACAAATTGAATCTTTAGAGATAAAAACTACATTGTGTGAGATGAAAAATACACTGGTTGGGATTAACAGCATATTAGACACTGCAAAAGGAAAGATTGGTGAATTTGACAATATAGCAATAAAAACGATCCAAGATGAAGTACAGAGAGAAAATTTTAAAACAAACAACCAAAAACCGATTAAAAAACAGAGCTATAGGACTACTTCAAGTGTCTTAAAATGTGTGCAATTGAAGTCCCTGAAGGGAAAGACACAGAGGGTGGTGCAGATAAAATATTTAAAGAAATAGAGGTCAATACTTTCCTAAATTTAATGAAAACTATAAACCCACAGATCCAAGAAGTTCAATGATCCCCTAGCACAAGAAACATGAAGAAAACTACACTAAAGCACATAATAATCAAATGGGTTAAAACTAGTGATGATGACTAGTGATGATGAAAAAATCTTGAAAATAGAGGAAAAAAATTATGTTACATGTAAAGGTACAAAGATAAGATGATGTCAGATTGCTTGGAAATAATACAAGTGAGAAGAAAATGGAGCAACATTTTTAATTATTGAAAACTGCCAACCTAGAGTTATACACCCAACCAGAATATCATTCTCAGATAAAAGGGAAATAAAGACTTTTTCAGACTTAAAAAAGCTGAAAGAATTCATCACAAAGGATATACACTAAAGAATGAAGAGCTTTGGAAATGACAACTATGTGAATAAATATATGCTATCCTCCTCTTATTTAAATCTCCTTAAAAGCTAATTGACTGTTAAAGCAAAAATAACAACAATGTAACATGTGGGCTATAACATACACAAAATTAAAATGTTTGACAACAATAACACAAAGGTTAGGAGTGGAGAAATGAAAGTACTCTATTGTAAAGTTCTTATTCTAGACATGAAGTGGTATAATATCACTTATAAGTGGACTGTGATAACTTAAAGATGTATACAATAAATCCTACAGTAATCACTAAATAATAAAGAGTTACAACTAAAAAGCCAACAAAGGATATAAAGTGAATCATTTGCAGTGTTCAATAAATTCAAAAGAAAGCAAATAAAATAAAAAGGAGAACAAAGAACAGCTGGGTTGAATAGAAAACATACAGAAAAATAATACTTTGGAACACACCATATGAAGAATCCCATTAAATGTAAGTTGTCTGAATACCCTTATTAGAAAGTAGATATTGTCAGATTTGATAAAAAAGCAAGACTCTACTATATGCTACCTATGAGAAGTGCACTTCAAATATAAAGAAACAATAGGTTGAAAAATGTAAGTATGGAAAAGGCTATACCATGCAAACAGTAGCCATAAGAAAGCTGGGGGCGGCTATATCAATATCAAACAAAAGAGACTTAGGACAAAAAATATTACTAGAGGGAAAGAGAGACATTTTATTATGATAAAGGGCACAATTCATCAAGAGGTCATAACAATATAAGTGTTTATATATCTAATAACAGAAGTTCAAATACGTGAAGTAAAATCTGATAGAATTGCAAGAATAAACAGGCAAGTCCAGAATTATAGTTGGAGATTTCAAATACCCCTTTCTCAATAATTGATATAATAAGTAGACAGAAAACCAGTAAGGATATAGAATATTTGAACAACTATCAACCAATTCATTCTACTTGACATTTGTATAACACTCAACCCAACAACAGCAGAATACACATTCTTTTGAATTGCACACAGAACATTTAACAGGATAGACCATATTCTGGTACATAAAACAAGTCTAAATAAATTTTAAAGAATTCACATCATTCATACTATGTTTTCTGACACACTAGAGCTGAATTAGAAGTCAATCCAGAAAGATACCTGGAAAATCACTAAATATTTTGAAACTCAACAGCACAGCTCCAAATAACTTAGGGTCAAAGAAGAAACCAAAATGCAAATTAGAAAGTGTTTTTAAGCGAATGAAAATGAAAACACAACATATCCAAATTAGTAAGATGCCTTTAAAGAACTACTTAGGAGGGAGTTTATACCATTAAATGACTATATCAGAAAACAAGAGGTCTCAAATCAATTACCTCAGCTTCCATTTTAGTAAATTAGAAAAAGATGAGCAAATTAAAGACTAAATAGCAGAAAGGAAATAATTAATATAAAAGCAGAAATCAATGATATAAAACATTAAAAAACAAATAGGGAAAACCAATGACATCCAAAGCTGGTTCTTCAAGATCAATAAAATTGATAAATCTCTAGCATGACTGATCAGCAAAGAAAGAGAGAAGACACAAATCACCAATGTCAAGAACAAAAGAGGTGGCCTCACTACAGTTTCTACAAATATAAAAAGGGCAATAAAGAAACATTACACCAGTAAATTAGACAACTTGGAAGAATGAACAAATTTCTTGAAAGTTATTAAGTACCAAAGCTCATTCAAGAAGTAATAGATAATGTGAATAGCCCTACATCCATTAAAGAAATAGAATCTGTAGTTAACAACTTTTTCACAGGGAAAGCAGTGCCTTTAACTGCACCAGTGAATTCTATCACACATTCAAGGAAGAAATAATATCAATTCTACACAAATTCTTCCTGGAAATTAAATAGGAGAGACACTTCCCAATTAATTCTGTGAGGCCAGGATTACCCTGATACCAAAAACAGACAAAGATATTACAAGAAAAAAAGTTGAAGACCAATATCCCTCATGAACAATGATGCGAAATTTCTAAACAAAATATTAGTGAACCATACTATAAAATTGTACCTAGGAACATACTAAAAGCATTTTATACCATGAGTAAGTGGGATTAATCCGAGGAATGCAAGGTTGGTTAAAAAAAAAATTGAGCTATCATTATAATTTTAACAGATATTACCATATTAACAAACAAAAAAGAAAAATGATTCTCTCAGTAGATGCAGACAAAGCATTTAACAAACTCCAGCATCCATTACTGATAAAAATGCTCGGCAAAATATAAATTGAAGGTGATATCCTCAGTTTGATAAAAAGTGTCTAGGAACAACCTACAGCTAATGGCATTCTTAATGGTAGAAAACTAAATGCCTTCCAAGATCAGGAACAGGACAAAGATATTCACTCTGACCATTTCAATTCAACATTGTACTGGAGGTTCTAGCCAGTTCAATAGGCAAGAAAAAGAAATAAAAGGTATCCAGATTGGAAAGAAATAAGTCAAACTGTCTTAATTGGCAGATTACATGATTATCTATGGAGAAAATCTAATGGAATCCACAAAAAAGCAACTAGAACTAATAATTGAGTTTAGCAAGGTTGCAGGATACTAGATTAACAGACAGAGATCAATTGTATTTCTAAATACAACTTCTAAATACAATTTCTAAATACAATTTCCAGTAACAAACAACTGGAAATTGAAATTTAAAAATATCTTTTACAGGGCTTCCCTGGTGGCGCAGTGGTTGAGAGTCTGCCTGCTGATGCAGAGGACGCGGGTTCATCCCCGGTCCAGGAAGATCGCACATGCCGTGGAATGGCTGGGCCTGTGAGCCATGGCTGCTGGGCCTGTGCGTCTGGAGCCTGTGCTCCACAACGGGAGAGGCCACAACAGTGAGAGGCCCGTGTACTGCAAAAAAAAAAAAAAAAAAAATATATATATATATATTTTACAATAACATCAAAAATATTAAATACTTAAGGATAAATCTGACAAAAGATACATATACTGAAAACTACAAAACACACCTGAGAAAAATTAATAAAGACCTGAAAAAACAGAGAGATAGAAACTGTGTTCATAGGTTGGAAGACTCAATATTAAGATGTTAATTCTCTCCAAAGTGATCTATAGATTCAATGAAATCCCAATGAAAAATCCCAGCAGGCTTTTTTGGTAGAAAGTGATTCGACAAAATCAATTCAGAACCTGACTCTAAAATTTATATGCAAATGCACAGGAGCTAGAATAGCCAAAACAACTTTATAAACTAAGCACCAAGTTGGAAGGCTAACAGTATCTTTTTTTTTTTAACATCTTTATTGGAGTATAATTGCTTTACAACGTTCTGTTAGTTTCTGCTGTATAACAAAGTGAATCAGCTATACGTATACATATATACACATATCCCCTCCCTCTTGTGTCTCCCTCCCGCCCTCCCTATGCCACCCCTCTAGGTGGTCACAAAGCACCGAGCAGACTTCCCCGTGTGATGCAGCTGCTTCCCACTAGCTGTCTATTTTACATTTGGTAGTGTATATATCTCAATGCTACTCTCTCACTTCATCCCAGCTTACCCTTCCCCCTCCCTGTGTCCTCAAGTCCATTCTTTACGTCTGTGTCATTATTCCTGTCCTGCCCCTAGGTTCATCAGAACCATTTTTTTTTTTAGATTCCATATATATGTGTTAGCATACGGTATTTGTTTTTCTCTTTCTGAATTACTTCACTCTGTATGACAGACTCTAGGTCCATCCACCTCACTACAAATAACTCAGCTTTGTTTCTTTTTATGGCTGAGTAATATTCCATTGTATATATGTGCCACATCTTCTTTACCCATTTATCTGTCGATGGACTCTTAGGTTGCTTCTGTGTCCTGGCTATTGTAAATGGTGCTGCAACAAACATTGTGGTACATGACTTTTTTTTTTTTTTTTTTTTGCGGTACGCGGGCCTCTCACTGTTGTGGCCTCTCCCGTCGCGGAGCACAGGCTCCGGACGCACAG
>NC_041217.1:53149643-53158287 GCF_002837175.3 Physeter macrocephalus
ACCAGCAGGCGGACTCTCAACCACTGCGCCACCAGGGAAGCCCACATGACTCTTTTTGAATTATGGTTTTCTCATACTGTTAAGGCTAACAGTATCTTAAGACTTACTATAAAGCCACCATAATCAAGACAGTGTGTTACTGGTGTAAAGATTAAACAAATAGATCAATGGAGTAGAATAGAGTCC
Source organism: Physeter macrocephalus (assembly GCF_002837175.3). Taxonomy (NCBI): domain Eukaryota; kingdom Metazoa; phylum Chordata; class Mammalia; order Artiodactyla; family Physeteridae; genus Physeter; species Physeter macrocephalus. The sequence goes on from NC_041217.1 coordinate 53,149,830, forward strand.
AGAAATAAACCCGCATAAATATGGACAATTTTTGACAAAGTTGAGAAGGTAATTTAGTATAGATAGGATAGTTTCTACAACAAATGGTATATCCATATAAAAAAACTTTAATGCATAAAAATATATACAAATTAACTAAAAATGGATCAAAGACCTAAATGTAAAATATAAAATTATAAAATTTCAAGAAGAAAGCATAATATGACACATTTTTGATCTTGGGATAGGCACACATTTCTTAGATATGATATTAAAAGCATGATTCATAAAAGACACATAGATAAATTGAACTTCATTAAACTTGAATATTCATAGTTTTCAAAATACACTGTTAAGAGAGTAAAAAGATAAGCCACAGACTGGGAGAAAGTATTTGCAAATCATATATCTGATAAAGGACTTATAACCAGAGTATATAAAGAATTCTCAAAACTTAACTGTAAGACAAAAAACAATTTTAAAAAGGGCAAAAGACACCTCACCAAAGATGTATGGATGTCAAATGAGGACATGAAAAGATGCTAAACATCACTGGTCATTAATGAAATGCAAATTAAAACCACAGTAGGATATGACTTCATATCTATTATATAAAAGACTAAAATTGAAAAGACTGACCATACTAAGTGTTGGTGAGGATGTGGAGGAACTGGAATGCCCATGTACTGCTAGTGGGAATATAAAATGGTGTAGTCATCTTGGGGAACAGTTTAGCAGTTTCTTAAAAAGTTATAAATTCATCTATGGTCCAACTATTCCAGTTCGTCCAGGTATTCACCCCAAAGAGAAGGAAATATATGTCCATATAAAGATTTGTACATGAATGTGTATGGTACTTTTATTTGTAATACCCAAATTGGAAATAAAACAAACGTCCATCAGCACATGAATAGACAGGCAAACTGTGGTCATCCAGACAATGGATTACTACTTAGAAATATAAATAAATGAACTATTGATACATGCAACAAAGTAAATCTCAAAATAATTATGCTAAGTAAAAGAAGCTACTCAAAATAGTACAGACTGTGTGATAGAATTTCATTTATATAAAATTCTAGGAAATGCAAACTAATGTATGGGAACTGAAGCCGAGTTCAGTGGTGGTTACCTGGGTATGGGAAGGGGGAAGGAAAAGGAGCTAGAGGGAGTGATTTCAAAAGGTCCCAAAGAAACTTTTGGGGGTGATGAATATGTTCAACATCTTGATTGCATGGGTATATACATATGACAAAACTTATCAAATTATATACTTTAAGTATGTGTGGATTATTGTATCTACAGTATATCTCATTAAAGCTATAAAAAAAAAAAAAAAAAAAAGGAAACGTGCCCAAGATCATGCTGTCACTGGTAGAGCTAGGATTCCAACCTTTAAGACATGTGCTCCTCCTCGTCCTACACCATGTGGCCTCAGCCAGTTCTGGGGACAGCAGGAGCTACGAGCTGCCTTTTTGTCCCAGGCCCCACTGGCCCAGGGGAGTGTGGCCCTCAGCACATCACCAGAGCTCCTGGATCATCTCCCTTTCCTGCCCCCACTCCCCAGGCAGCAGCAGACTCCTACTTCTCAGGCCTCTGGATTCCTACATTTCCAGGGTGACCCAGCCCACACCATCAGAACTGGCCCACCTCCTATTGCCCTAGGACAGCCACTACTCCCTCTGCTTTCTACTCTGCATGGAAGGAAAACAGCAAAGGTAGAAATGGTGACTTCCCAAAGCTGTTGGAGAAGCCAGGTCACCTGGGACAAGGTGGAAAAGGGGTTGGCTGAGAAGGCTGATGCAGGGGGTGGGATGAGGGTGTGTTGGTGTTCTGGTGGGTGTGCAAGGAGCATGCGGGCAGTGTCTGGAAGCTCACACATCTGCAGGCAGAGTCCACAGGACAGTGCTGATGCAGGAGAGCAAGGAAAATATCTGAGAAACACTGTCCTGACCCCAACCTTGTCTCTGCCCATCCCACCCTCAACTTCCACATCTAGTACTGAGAAAAACAGTGATGAAGGTTTACAGAAAGCACATTTCATTGCAGGCCCTCCAGTGACTCTGGTACACCTGTGGCAAACAACTTTCCACATTAAGGATGTTATATTTTGTTTACCTCCAACTATTCCTCAATAAAAATCCTTAAAAGGGTGAGAGACCTTCAAGATGGCATAGGAGTAAGACGTGGAGATCGCCTTCCTCCCCACAAATACATCTACATGTGGAACAACTCCTACAGAACACCTACTGAATGCTGGTAGAAGACATCAGACTTCCCAAAAGGGAAGAAACTCCCCACGTACCTGGGTAGGGCAAAAGAAATAAGAAAAAACAGAGACAAAAGAATAGGGATGGGACCTGCACCTCTGGGAGGGAGCTGTGAAGGAGGAAAAGTTTCCACACACTAGGAAGACCCTTCACTGGTAGAGATGGCAGGGTGGGAAGCTTTGGAGCCACGGAGGAGAGCGCAACAACAGGGGTGCAGAGGGCAAAGTGGAGAGATTCCCGCACAGAGGATCAGTGCTGACGAGCACTCACCAGCCTGACAGGCTTGTCTGCTCACCCACCAGGGCAGGTGGGGGCTGGGAGCTGAGGATCTGGCTTCAGAGGTCAGAGCCCAGGGAGAGGACTGGGTTGGCTGCGTGAACACAGCCTGAAGGAGGCTAGTGCACCACAGCTAGCCAGGAGGGAGTCCGGGGAAAAGATCTGGAACCATCTATGCGGCAAGAGACCATTGTTTCGGGGTGCACAAGGAGAGGGGATTCAGAGCATCACCTAAACGAGCTCCAGAGATGGGCGTGAGCCGCGGCTATCAGCGCGGACACCAGAGACAGGCATGAAATGCTAAGGCTGATGCTGCAGCCACCAGAAAGCCTGTGTGCAAGCACAGGTCACTATCCACACCTCCCCTCCCAGGAGCCTGTGCAGCCCGCCACTGCCAGGGTCCCGTGATCCAGGGACAACTTCCTTGGGAGAACACACAGTGCACCTCAGGCTGTTGCAATGTCATGCTGGCCTCTGCCGCCACAAGCTGCCCCGTATTCCATACCCCTCCCTCTCCCCAGCCTGAGTGAGCCAGAGCCCCATAATCAGCTGCTACTTTAACCCCTTCCTGTCTGGGCAGGGAACAGACGCCCTCAGGTGACTTACACTCAGAGGCAGGGCCAAATACAAAGCTGAACCCAAGGAGCTGTGTGAACAAAAAAGAGAAAGGGAAATTTCTCCAGGCAGCCCCAGAAGCAGCAGATTAAATCTCCACAGTCAACTTGATGTACCCTGTATCTGTGGAATAATTGAATAGACAACTGAATCATCCCAAAATTGAGGCAGTGGACATTGGGAGTAACTGTAGACTTGGGGTTTGCTGTCTGCAACTAATTTGTTTCTGGTTTTATGTTTACCTTAATTTACTATTTAGAGTTTATTATCATTGGTAGATTTGTTTATTGATTTGGTTGCTCTCTTCTTTCTTCTTTTTTTCCTACTTTTAATTTTTTTATTTTTAATACTTTTTAAATATTTTATTTAAATAACTTTATTTTATTTTTTTCTTTCTTTCCTTCTTTTTTCCTATTTTTTCTTCTGAGCCATGTGGCTGACAAAAATATATTTTTTTCCTTTTTCTCTTTTTGTGAGTGTGTATGTGTATGGTTCTTTGTGTGATTTTATCTGTGTAGCTTTGCTTTTACCATTTGTCCCAGGGTTCTGTCTGGCCGTATTTTTTTGCATTCTTTTTGTATAATTTTTAGCACTTGTTATCATTGGTAGATTTGTTTTTTGGTTTGGTTGCTCTCTTCTTTCTTCTTTTTTTCCTACTTTTAATTTTTTTATTTTTAATACTTTTTAAATATTTTATTTAAATAACTTTATTTTATTTTTTTCTTTCTTTCCTTCTTTTTTCCTATTTTTTCTTCTGAGCCATGTGGCTGACAGGGTCTTGGTGCTCTGGCCGGGTGTCAGGCCTGTGCCTCTGAGGTGGCACAGCTGAGTTGAGGACATGGGTCCACCAGAGACCTCCCAGATCCATGAAATATCAAACGGCGAAAGCTCTCCGAGAGATGTCCATCTAAACACTAAGACCCAGCTCCACTCAATGACCAGCAAGCTACAGTGCTGTACACCCTATGCCAAACAACTAGCAAGACAGGAACACAACCCCACCCATTAGCAGAGAGGCTGCCTAAAATCATAGTAAGGCCACAGACACCCCAAACACACAATCGGAAGCAGTCCTGCCCACCAGAAAGACAAGATCCAGCCTCATCCACTGGAACACAGGAACTAGTCCCCTCCACCAGGAAGCCTACACAACCCACTGAACCAACCTTAGCCACTCGGGACAGACACCAAAAACAATGGGAACAATGAACCTGCAGCCTGTGAAAAGGAGACCCCAAACACAGTAAGTTAAGCAAAATGAGAAGACAGAGAAATACACAGCAGATGAAGGAGCAAGGTAAAAACCCACCAGACTAAACAAATGAAGAGGAAATAGGCAGTCTACCTGAAAAAGAATTCAGAGTAATGATAGTAAAGATGATCCCAAATCTTGGAAATAGAATGGAGAAAATACAAGAAATGTTTAACAAGGACCTAGGAGAACTAAATAGCAAACAAACAATGATGAAGAACACAAAAAATGAAATTAAAAATTCTATAGAGGGAATCAATAGCAGAATAACTGAGGCAGAAGAATGGATAAGTGACCTGGAAGATAAAATCATGGAAATAACTACTGCAGAATAGAATAAAGAAAAAAGAATGAAAAGAATTGAGGACAGTCTCAGAGACCTCTGGGACAACATTAAACAGACCAACATTCGGCTGATAGGGGTCCCAGAAGAGGAAGAGAAAAAGAAAGGGACTGAGAAAATATTTGAAGAGATTATGGTTGAAAATTTCCTTAATATGGGAAAGGAAATAGTTAATCAAGTCCAGAAAGCACAGAGAGTCCTATACAGGATAAATCCAAGGAGAAACACGCCAAGACACATAATAATCAAACTGTCAAAAATTAAACACAAAGAAAAAATATTAAAAGCAGCAGGGAAAAACAACAAATAACATACTAGGGAAGCCCCATAAGGTTAACAGCTGATCTTTCAGCAGAAACTCTGAAAGCCAGAAGGGAGTGGCAGGACATACTTAAAGTGATGAAAGGGAAAAACCTACAACCAAGATTACTCTACCCAGCAAGGACCTAATTATGATTTGACGGAGAAATTAAAAACTTTACAGACAAGCAAAAGCTAAGAGAATTTCGCACCACCAAACCAGCTTTACAACAAATGCTAAAGGAACTTCTCCAGGTGGAAGACACAAGAGAAGGAAAAGACCTACAATAACAAACCCAAAACAATTAAGAAAATGGTAATAGGAACATACATATTGATAACTACCTTAAATGTAAATGGATTAAATGCTCCCACCAAAAGACACAGACTGGCTGAATGGATACAAAAACAAGACCCGTATATATGCTGTCTACAAGAGACACACTTTAGACCTAGGGACACATACAGACTGAAAGTGAGGGGATGGAAAAATATATTCCATGCAAATGGAAATCAGAAGAAAGCTGGAGTAGCAATTCTCATATCAGACAAAATAGACTTTAAAACAAAGACAGTTACAAGAGACAAAAAGGACACTACATAATGATCAAGTGATCAACCCAAGAAGAAGATATAACAGTTGTAAATATTTATGCACTCATAATAGGAGCACCTCAATACATAAGGTGAATGCTAACAGCCATAAGAGGGGAGATAGACAGTAACACAATAATAGTAGGGGACTTTAACACCCCACTTTCACCAATGGACAGATCATCCAACATGAAAATAAATATGGAACCACAAGCTTTAAATGATACATTAAACACGATGGACTGAATTGATATTTATAGGACATTCCATCCAAAAACAACAGAATACACTTTCTTCTCAAGTGCTCATGGAACATTCTCCAAGATAGATCATATCTTGGGTCACAAATCAAGCCTTAGTAAATTTATGAAAATTGAAATCATATCAAGTATCTTTTCCAACCACAATGCTATGAGACGAGATATCAATTACAGGAAAAAAATCTGTAAAAAATACAAACACATGGAGGCTAAACAATACACTACTAAATAACCAAGAGATCACTGAAAAAATCAAAGACATCAAAAAATACCTAGAAACAAATGACAATGAAAACATGACGACTCAAAAGCTACGGGATGCAGCAAAACAGTTCTAAGAGGGAAGTTTATAGCAATATAATCCTACCTCAAGAAACAAGAAACATCTCAAATAAACAACCTAACCTTACACATAAAGCAATTAGAGAAAGAAGAATAAAGAAACCCCAAAGTTAGTACAAGGAAAGAAATCATAATGATCAGATCAGAAATAAATGAAAAATAAATGAAGGAAACGATAGCAAAGATCAATAAAACTAAAAGCTGGTTCTTTGAGAAGATAAACAAAATTGATAAACCATTACCCAGACTCATCATGAAAAAAAGGGAGAAGATTGAAATCAATAGAATTAGAAATGTAAAAGGAGGAGTAACAACTGACACTGCAGAAATAGAAAGGATTATGAGAGATTACTACAAGCAACTATATGCAAATTCTTAGAAAAGCACAACCTTCCGAGATTCAGCCAGGAAGAAATAGAAAATATAAACAGACCAATCACAAGCACTGAAATTAAGAGTGTGATTAAAAATCTTCCAACAAACAAAAGCCCAGGACCAGATGGCTTCACATGCGAATTCTATCAAACATATAGAGAACAGCTAACACCTATCCTTCTCAAACTCTTCCAAAATATAGCAGAGGGAGGAACACTCCCAAACTCATTCTATGAGGCCACCATCACCCTGATACCAAAACCAGACAAGGATGTCACAAAGAAAGAAAACTACAGGCCAATATCACTGATGAACATAGATGCAAAAATCCTCAACAAAATACTAGCAAACAGAATCCAACAGCACATTAAAAGGATCATACACCATGATCAAGTGGGGTTTATCCCAGGAATGGAAGTATTCTTCAGTATACACAAATCAATCAATGTGATATACCATATTAACAAATTGAAGGAGAAAAACCATATGATCATCTCAATAGATGCAGAGAAAGCTTTTGAAAAAATTCAACACCCATTTATGATAAAAACCTTCCAGAAAGTAGGCATAGAAGGAACTTACCTCAACACAATAAAGGCCATATATGACAAACCCTCAGCCAACATCATTCTCAATGGTGTAAAACTGAAACCATTTCCTCTAAGATCAGGAAGAAGACAAGGTTGTCCACTCTCACCACTATTATTGAACATAGCTTTGGAAGATTTAGCCACAGCAGAGAAGAAAAAGAAATAAAAGGAATCCAAATTGGAAAAGAAGAAGTAAAGCCGTCACTGTTTGCAGATGATATGATAGTATACATAGAGAATCCTAAAGATGCCACCAGAAAACTACTAGAGGTAAACAATGAATGTGGTAAAGTAGAAGGATACAAAATTAATGCACAGAAATCTCTTGCATTCCTATACACTAATGATGACACATCTGAAAGAGAAATTGAGGAAACACTCTCATTTACCATTGCAACAAAAAGAATAAAATACCTAGGAATAAACCTACCTAAGTAGACGAAAGACCTGTATGCAGAAAACTATTAAACACTGATGAAAGAAATTAAAGATGATACAAACAGATGGAGAGATATACCATGTTCTTGGATTGGAGGAATCAACGTTGTGAAAATGACTATACTACCCAAAGCAATCTATAGATTCAATGTAATCCCTATCAAACTACCAATGGCATTTTTCATAGACCTAGAACAAAATATTTCAAAATTTGTATAGAAACACAAAAGACCCCGAATAGCCAAAGCAATCTTGAGAAAGAAAAACGGAGCTGGAGGAATCAGGCTCCTGGACTTCAGAGTATTCTACAAAGCTACAGTAATCAAGACAGTATGGTACTGGCACAAAAGCAGAAATATAGATCAGTGGAACAGGATAGAAAGCACAGAGATAAATTAACGCACATATGGTCACCTTATCTTTGATAAAGGAGGCAAGAATATACAGTGGAGAAAAGACAGCCTCTTCAATAAGTGGTGCTGGGAAAACTGGCCAGCTACATGTAAAAGTATGAGATTAGAACACTCCCTAACACCATACACAAAAAAAAGCTCAAAATGGATTAAAGAGCTAAGTGTAAGGCCAGACACTATCAAACTCTTAGAGGAAAACATAGGCAGAACATTCTATGACATAAATCACAGCAAGATCCTCTTTGACCCACCTCCTAGAGAAATGGAAATAAAAACAAAAATAAACAAATGGGACCTAATGAAACTTAAAAGCTTTTGCACAGCAAAGGAAACCATAAACAAGGCCAAAAGACAACCCTCAGAATGGGAGAAAATATTTGCAAATGAAGCAACTGACAAAGGATTAATCTG
>NC_041217.1:53158397-53191184 GCF_002837175.3 Physeter macrocephalus
GGACGAAGTGAGAGAGTGGCATGGACATGTATACACTACCAAACGTAAAATAGCTAGCTAGTGGGAAGCAGCCGTATAGCACAGGGAGATCAGCTCGGTGCTTTGTGACCACCTAGAGGGGTGGGATAGGGAGGGTGGGAGGGAGGGAGACGCAAGAGGGAAGAGATATGGGAACATATGTATATGTATAACTGATTCACTTTGTTGTAAAGGAGAAACTAACACACCATTGTAAAACAGTTAAACTCCAATAAAGATGTTTAAAAAAAAAAAAACTCTTAGAGGAAAACATAGGAAGAACACTCTATGACATAAATCACAGCAAGATACTTTTTGACCCACCTCCTAGAGAAATGGAAATAAAAACAAAAATAAATAAAGAGCAGAAAGAGAAAAATATCGTATATTAACGCATATATGTGGAATCTAGAAAAATGGTACAGGTACCGGTTTGAAAGGCAGAAATAGAGACACAGATATAGAGAACACATATATGGACACCAAGTGGGAAAAGTGGGTGTGGAGGGGCGATGGTGGTGGGTTGAATTGGGAGATTGGGATTGACATATATACACTAATATGTATAAAATAGATAAATAATAAGAACCTGCTCTATAAAAAAAAAAAATTCAAGAAAAATTAAAGGAAAACATAGCAAGGAAAAGAAAACATACACAAGATGAAAAGACAACCGTCAGAATGGAGAAAATATTTGCAAATGAAGCAAGTGAGAAAGGATTAATCTCCAAAATTTACAAGCAGCTCATGCAGCTCAATATCAAAAAAACAAACAACCCAATCCAAAAATGGGCAGAAGACCTAAATAGACATTTCTCCAAAAAAAGACATACAGATTGCCAACAAACACATGAAAGGATGCTCAACATCACTAATCATTAGAGAAATGCAGATCAAAACTACAATGAGGTATCACCTCACACCAGTCAGAACAGCCATCATCGCCCCTATATACAATAGAATATTACTCAGTGATAAAAGAAACAAAACTGAGTTATTTGTAGTGAGGTGGATGGACCTAGAGTCTGTCATACACAGTGAAGTAAGTCAGAAAGAGAAAAACAAATACCGTACGCTAACACATATATATGGAGTCTAAAAAAAAATGGTTATGAAGAACCTAGGGGCAGGACAGGAATAAAGACACAGATCTACATCTGAATCCTCAAGAATGGACTTGAGGACATGAGGAAGGGTAAGGGTAAGCTGGGACAAAGTGAGAGAGTGGCATGGACATATATACACTACTAAATGTAAAATAGATAGCTAGTGGGAAGCAGCCACATAGCACAGGGAGATCAGCTCAGTGCTTTGTGACCACCTAGAGGGGTGGGATAGGGAGGATGGGAGGGAGACGCAAGAGGGAGGAGATATGGGGATACATGTATATGTATAGCTGATTCACTTTGTTATAAAGCAGAAATTAACACACCATTGTAAAGCAATTATACTCCAATAAAGATGTTAAAAAAATAAATAAGTAAAATTAATTTTTAAAATATCCTTAAAAGGAAAGGCATAATATGTTACTTCTCTTTTATCCCATTTTGTATCATGCAAGATCAGTCCACGGCAGTGTGCAAGGGAAATAGTTATTTTTAGAGCAAAATATCATCTGTTTTCCAACCTAATTATATGGACAGGAGAAGCTCAGATATTTCATTTGCTCTGCAGATTAAAGGGCAAAGACAGGGACCAATTTGGACTTTCAGACTCTAATAGTCCATTTGATGTAATGGAATAAAATGTATAACGTGCATGTAGTAAAATAGAACACAGAGAACAAAAGGCACAGTTTAGACTGTGTTGAAGAATAATATTTTAAAATACCTATAATTATACCAGCATGACTCAAAATGAGAGTCACATTTTAAACAATGGAAAATCAACTTTGCTCTATATCCACTGGAGTTTCAGTAGTCACAGAATTCTGAACTTCACACATGGCACTGAATCTGATATGGTACAAAGTGAGCGAGCACAGGCCGCCTGCTGTGACCACGAATTTCCATTACTGCGGGTGGCTGGAGAGAAAGAAGTTCTAGAATCAATGAACAAAATAGGTGATAATTAATAGGAGGTGAGAAGCAGGTTCCTCATGGACTTTTCAGATTTCTGAGGTCACAGCTGCAAGGTTTAGAACATAACCCAGTCTTGCCTTGAGACTATTTATATTTGAATATGTATATTTCAAGTCTAGACCTTGACCAAATGAAATTACCCACATGCCTTACTCTCCCACAGGAAACGATATACTAATTCACTCCTGAGTGACTCTCCCAGCTCATGTTCATGGTGCCAGGAAATGCTAAATTCTCCTAAAATCACTTAATTCCCACAACAATCCAGTAGTGCAAGAATTGGCACTATTTTATACAGATGAGGAAACTGAGGTTCACAGATGCTAAATAAATCACTTAAGATCTCATAGAAAACAGATGCTGCATCTAAGACAAAAATCCAGAGCTAACTATAAAGCATGTAGAAACTTTTAACTCACTTTCCTATAACTTAGTGATTCCCAAACTTTGCTGCATATCAGAATCACCTTGGAGTCTTTAGAAAATATGGATGCCTGGCTCCCACTCCCAGGCTTTCTAATGTAATTGGTCTGGAGTACGACACAGGCACTGAGATTAGCTGAAAATCTCCCCAGGTGATTCTCTTGTGCAGCAAAGTTTGGGAACCATGGTCCTGCCACTTGGCCAGGTTAACCAAGGCCCTCCATCAGCTGGGTCAGGCACCTGCCTGATGCCCACAGCATGTTGTATGCTTGTGGGTGTGCTGGCTGTTCCCAGTTTGTCTATGCACTTTTGCACCAAAAACATGAGCTATACACTTATCAACAGGTCAGTTGGGTTTCCTCCTAAACCTAATTATGCCACTTGTACTTGATATTATAAATAAAAATATAATCAAATATTATGTAAACCAATAAAATATGATTATGTAAAGAGAGCTAGTATTTCTAAAAAAACCTGAAATCAATACTTTGGAAAGATGTGATTAAAATGAGTTAATATTTGAAAAAAGATGCTGAATCAGATGTGAATGAGAAATTACAGAGTAGAAAAAATTTTAAGAATCTAGGGAAAGTCTATACCCAGTTAGCTGCACAAGCGTCTCAAGTTCTTCAATCGCTCAGAAGAAATTGAAAGCAAAAACCAGACTATTATTAATATAAGTGTGGTTTATAAAAGTCAGAATCTATAGTTGAAAACTCATCTCAAAGAGAAAGCCATGGCCCTGTATCAGAAGACTGATGAATAAACACACAATTGTATGTTTTAAGCTGAAAATGTTTTATGACATGAATGTATCCTTTTATATGATTTCCCTTTTTAACTTAACTTTCTCATTAACTGATCAACTCCTTCTGACCGTGTTGTATAACAGGGCTTCTCTGAACTCACACCACCTGCTTACCCAAAAAGTAATTGAATGGTCTCTCTCTTTCTGAAACAGCTGCAACTACGTAATCGAGAAAGTCACTCACTGTTTAATATACAGCACACATTTCATGTGGTGTGACACGTAAGGTCTGATGTGCAGGCACACCTCTAGGCTGTGGAGGACAGGAGGCCAGATAACAGGGGACTCTGTCCTCAGGGAGCCTATAGTCTGATGTGGCTTAGAAAGCCCAGAATGACTGAGATATAAGGTGAGTAAGGCAGTGACTTAACATCCCCCAACTGCTATGGGACTTAAAGGAGAAAGATATTCCACAGAGGGGAGAATCTGAAAGACTTATGGGGAGGCAGCTCAAGGGGGAAGTAGGGTACAGACAAGGTTTTTTATTGTTGACGTTATTGTTTCTTCCTTTCCCTTCCTTCCAAGATGAGACAGCCCTTACTTCAGTGGTAGGAGAGACTGAAAATAAAAGCACAAAAAGACGATTGATGGGGTCCCAATTGGAAGTAGGGTACAGACAAGGTTTTTTATTGTTGACGTTATTGTTCCTTCCTTTCCCTTCCTTCCAAGATGAGACAGCCCTGACTTCAGTGGTAGGAGAGACTGAAAATAAAAGCACAAAAAGACGATTGATGGGGTGCCAAATGGTGGGGTCCCAGAAAAGGCAGAAGGGGAAAGGATAAAGAAGGCAAGGAGATGGGAGGAAGCAGACCTATGGGAAAGGAGTGGGGGAAAGTGAGGTACAGGGACAAGGAGGTTTGGATGCTAAGAGGACAGAAACTGAGGTCATAGCCAGACTGACTTTCTTCTCCTTAAACAGGAAGCTGGTTATCTGCTGAAAGAGGTAGAGCAGGGGCCTCAGGCTTCAAGAGGAGGTTGGGAACTGCTGCTCTGATTCAGGTGGTGGGAAGGCCATGAGAGACCACTGTGGGAATTCCACACTGCACCGTTTGGAAAATTGTCTCCTGGCCAAATATTTTAAAAATTGTATTACAAAAATCTAAAAACATCAAACTGTCATTTCACCGTTGACCAAGGGGAACATGAGAGCCCTAAAGTAGCCCCACCATGTGTAGCCATCCTCGCTGCACAGGGCTTTGCAATGAGGGACAGCAGAGGCCCAGTTCTGCATCGTTTAGCAGCAGTGCTCCTTCCTAGATCCCTTTTCCTACATCTACCACCCAAATAATGGATCTCTAGAGTCCTATGGACAGCACAGCCCTGGATAGGGCATCAGCTGATTCAAGCCATTCCAAGATATAGGAAAGAGGGGTTGGTGGTCAAAAGAAAACCAAGATTAAGACTTGTAAACAGATGAGTGCCGGCAGAGATGAACGTCCACATCCTCCTACGGTGGTTCATGTGCACACACACAGATGGATGCCCGGGTGCTGGTACACAGGTGTACACACAGCCAGCCCAGTCCCCACTTGGCCTCTACACTTCCCCTGGAGGCAATAAAATGAACGAACAAATCAGAGACCTAGTGTCATTCTTAGCCCTGGGCAATAGTTGTTTGCAAGCTTAGATTACTCATCAAAGTGAGGCTTTTAAAAACCATCTTAATCGATAGGACTTGGATAATTCTGTATTGTGAACGTATTCCACTGAAGTATCACTCGTAGCATCTGGCTTTGGACTCCTAATTCACTCATCTTCATGAGGAGCAACTCTTGATTGTCATGGTTTTAGGGTCCCTTCCCCATTGCTGCAATTCCCAAGGGGAATCTCACGCCTTTACAGACATAGCTTTGCAAAGCAGGGGAAGGCTCCATGACAGGTGAAGAATCAGCCCCACTAATGCTCCAAAAATGTTTAAAGCAGGAAATATTTTAAGCTTAACCTAGTGCTATCTGCAAAGCAGTGATACATCCACACAGAATTTTCTTTTCTACCTTGCCTGGACATGTTGTAAACATTTTTGTCTGTCCACTTATATGTGCATATGTGTATGTACGTGTGTGTTTATAAAATGCATATACGTGTATAAGCTCCAGGTGCCCATATACACATGGTGTGTTTAGTTCTTGCAGCAGAGACCTCTTTAAATCCAGCATCTTCACTGGCCTCTAATGGCCAGTTACCAGCAGCTTGCTCTGCTGTTTCCCTGCAGGGTGACTAATTAATAAGCTTTCCCTTAATTGAGTTCTGGCTGCCAGGTCCACAGGGATTATTGCTTATATATAAGTAAACAAAATTTCCGTTTTAAACAACACTCCAAATCTCCTCATTATATTTTAAACAGATATAAATGCACTGAAGTCTAGCAAGCCGTGGGCTAGGAGGCTGTGTGCATTCTGGCCTGGATTCCCTTCCTCACCGGAAGCCAGGTACTGTAGCAGGCAGGTGATGCCCCCAGGTCCTTCGGGGCTAACACCCACATCAGCCTGGATGCCTGCCTTTTCTTTGTTCTCATCTACAGATACGCTAGAAAGTACCTCACTAGGTTTTGGAAGCCATTAATAGCATCTGCCTTGTCTTTTAACCTGAATTTATTATTTAAAAGCAATTCACTTTCACAATTTATAAATAGGAAGAAAATGAATTTGATGTTAAATATTTAATAAGTGCCCAGGATTTGTTAGGTGAGGACTTGGGTGGATTGTTGGGTTTAGGGAATGTCCTAGCCTACACTTTTGTGGAAGCTATATGTTAAGTTCTTATAGTTGAAATAATTTCATTGTTTCTTTGTTTTCAAGATTCCTCCCTACTTTCAGATTCCAAATTGAGAGCAGAACCATGAAAGAAAGTGAAAAACTGAAAGCAAGTTGTTTTAACTTGGTTAGAAACCTAGAAGGAGGGATTATCCTTCCCTCCTGAGCTTTTTTGCTCAGAGCCCTTTGGAAGCCATTTGGCTCCAGAGTCAGATCTTTTGCAAGTCACCCTTTGCTGAGAGTACAAGAATCCACTGCAGGCTTTGATTATGATTATGACTGGTAGCTTAAAAGAATAAAATAAACATTTTTCAGATTCCCACATTCACGCTGCTAAGACATAACTCAGAAGAATCAGTGAGGGCAGGATTTAAAGCCAGCTCCCACATTGTTAGGAGAACTGTGGATCAAATTCTGTTACAGATTTTAAAGGTCTGGATCATTTCACCCCATCCTAATCCCTTGCTTCCTTCTTTAAGCAAGTTATTCTAAACGGGAGTGCTGTACGTGACGCGAGCCCTTCATTGAGAATCAATCTTCCCTGAAAGACTCACATTCAAAATATTTTGCTCATCCCCAGTCAGACCTTTATCACCATCACTGCGTTGGCAAGAGCGATCTGATCTGCGGATGGTACGTCTCCCTGGGTGCAAGTGAGGGCCAGTACCTCTTGATTCCTGGGCAGCAGTCAGTGCACGTAGCCAAGGCGGCGGGTCTGAGACTGCATTCGTGGAACTCTGGCCCCAGAGAGGATATCTGGTGAGATTTTAGTCCTGGGGGTAGGGATAGGGGTGCACCTCTGGGCCCAGTCAAAACTAAAGGAGCAGGTGGCAAGCAATGTAAGTGAATGACTGATCCGTTCAGCGATATGGATGCATCTCAAATGCGTTATATTCAATGAAAGAAGCCAGACACTAAAGGGCCACATATAGACCACATGATTCCATTTACATGTTGTTCTGGACGAAGGCAAGGTTATAAGGACAAAAATCTGATCAGTGGTTGCCAGGGGCTGGGGAGGGGACTGACTAGTAGGGCAAGAGCGACTTTTCTGTAGCCATGGTTTTGTTTTATATCTTGATAGTGGTGGTGGGTACACGACTGAATAGATTTGCCAAAATTCATTTAACAACACATAAAAAGGGTAAGTTTTACTGAATTTAAATTATACCTCATAAACCTGAACTAAATAACAACAATTAAGGAATAGGAACAATAACAGAAGACTGGGCCAACAAAGGCATTGAGATGGGGGAGCAGGTAGCTTCCACTTCCCCCATGCGGAAAGGGGGAACAGAAGCCCCCAAGAGCTATCTCCAGGAAAACCGGTGTCCAAGTCTTTGGGCAACAAGGACCCCCAATTGGGGAGCCCATTCACAGGTCCCATTCGCATGTCTTAATTCCAGGCTCCAGCTGGAATTAGGTTAGTTGACTGCCTCCCATTCGTCAATTAGCTGCACAACTTCTAGGCACCAGGCTTAGTCTCCTAACTCAGGGTTTTTGTTTGTTTTTCTGGCATTCAGTGTCCTTGAGGCAATCATTTGCAGAGCACTGGGGGCCAGTTGCCTACGTTTTGAAAGCCCTGTAGAAGTGGACAGAGAGAGACTCTGGAAGCTGCTGCCCAGCCAGCCCAGCCCTGTGGCCCACACTTGCCTTAGAAAAGCCCAGTGAGGTCCACCGACTACTTTGCCCACTGCCCAGGATCCCACCTGAGACACTCAGCAGAGTGTTGGTACTCAACTCCGGAGCATAGAGTATATACTACTTGGCAGACAAAGGATGGAGCACTACATCGAGGTCGGTGCCAGCTTTGAAAACAGCCAAGGGCGGACCGTATAAGCATTGATTCGGGTTCCCGGAGGTGCAGCTTGCTCACAGAGCATGCCCTGGGCATAGGTTTTTACAGAGAAATGTCACAGTTGGGCATTACCTGAGGCAGGGAGGCAGCCAGAATCTGGTTCGTTATTCAGAAGTCTGATTTATAGATTATTTAAAAGACATGGTTTTGTTTCTTTCTGGTCCATATAGTGGCTTCAAGCTACTGAGTAGTAACATTGCCAGGGTGCTTTGGGAGCTACATGTTGGTCTTTCATGATGAGCACCTTTAAGGTTTTTGAACAAAAAGCTACTATGGAGCAGCTGTTTTTCTTTTCAAAATTTGTTCTCTCACGTTCCCATGGCAATTACATCTGCAAATCCTCTTTACCGAGTGAGCCCTTTCCCCTGGGTTGTTCGAAAGCAAACGTCACCGCCCAGACTACACAATGCTCTTGAATGACACATCAGTGCACTCCACACTGGTCAGATCGTACTACATTTTAAAAGGTCACAGCTGCCCTCGAGGAGAGGCTTCTCTCCAGGGAGGGCCAGGGAGGCTCGAGGGCAGAGGCCGACTTACTTCCCCCCTTGCCATTCTTCTCCATGCGGTACTGGTAGATGTGCAGCGTGAAGAGCATGTGGGAGTTGCGGAGGTCGTCCTCGTTGCAGTCCTGCCGGCTGCCCCGCCGGGAGGTTATGGCAGCATCCAGGAAGAAGGCGGCCTTCTCCGCAGTGGGCGCCCGCAGCTCACTCTGATTCTGCAGCTGGAAGACACAAGGGAAGGACTGAAGCTGCAGGCGGGTTGCCTGCCACTCGGGCCTGGCTGTCCGTTCCGCATTCTTGAAGGCCGGACGTCCTTCTGGAACCAGGGCCTCTATCCGTGTGCAATTCTCAGCTTAATTTATTCATATCTGAAAATTAACACTGAGCACGCTTATTGGATGAAACATATTTTCACCCATTTTACAACTGAAGTAGAATCTGGTAAGTATCAGGTGTGAAAAGCAAATGGTTGTATCTGGGTGATTCGTGGGGGTAGGTGTTCCACCCTGACCTCCGCAGAGGCCAGCAAACCCACATCCTGGGTAATCCATGGGCCTAAGAAAACATGAGGGATGTGACCGCATCTTGATTTCAAAGATTAAGAGGGTTTAGAAGCAGGTGGGTTGCAAAGTGTGATTTTAGTCCAGATAGTACTGGTATCACAAAGAAGTGAAAAAACTTAGTTAGCTTTAACTCAATTCTCAATTTTCCCAGCTATTTAATTAGAGCCAATTTTAGGCCACATTTACTAGCATAGTTATAAATAAGAAGCAAGTGTAAAAGACATATGAAAACACCCAAGATACTTGAATGTCTCATCTATATCATTTAAGGGCTACCTATTTTATCTTTAGTTGCTAAATTCATGTTCATGGCATACTCATTAATTGATTAAAGAAGCACTGTGGGCAATGTGTCTAAATCCTATGAGTTGCCTTGGCAATTATAGTAAACCTTACTCAGAGCAATATTATCAGCATTTGACCAGCACTCCTTTACTGGGGGTGGGAGGGAAGAAAAGTAAACTAATATTTCTGGGTTATTCCAAGAAATGATTTGCAGTATGTGCCTTAGGGTCAAATTTTGACAGTCTTCTATTCTGACTCTAACTGTACCTATAATTCTGAACCATGAGAGTCGATATTTGGAACCTGAGACCATCAAAATCCTCAAACCTCAGAGAGGTTCTGTGGTGCTCGTTGTTTCATACTTACTATCGCAGAAAAGATAACCCAAAGAATGTTTAAGATTCTTCAGGAAGAAGGTAAAGAGGATGTTGGTCTCTTCCTCTTTTTCTTAGTCTTCAGTTAACCAGAGCTTTCACCTCTGTGGAACTTCATTAATGGAGTTATAAAAGTGAATGGAGGTTATAGCATATTTGAATGTCTAAGTAATGCTTGGAGTGGGAGCAGTGGGTAGGGTGACACTGATTCCATCACAGGTGCTGTGTAGATATGGTCTGAGCACATCTTATGCTTCCAAACTGGTGGTTCTCAAAGTGTGGTCCCTGGACCAGAAGCATCAGCATAACATAGGAACTTGTTAGAAATGTGCATTTGAGGGCTCTATCCCAGGCCTATTGAATCAGAAATTCTAGAGGTGGAGCCCAGCAGTCTGTGTTTTAACAGGTCTTCCAGGTGACTCTGATGAAGACTGAAGTTTGAGAGCCACTGGATTAATGTTTGTATGACCACTTAGTTTGCATTCTAATTAGGTTTCATATCCAAATGGTATCTGATGCATCTGTTAAAACTATGAAGAGCCAATTTTAGTCAGACATGGTATGGACCTGTGGGAGTTGCTAAGAACTAACCAGGCAATAACAATCGACAGTCAGGAGAAACAACTAAGAGGGCTTCCTGGAGGAAGTGCCAACTCGCTGATACCCAACAAATAAGGAGTTAGCCAGATGAAAAGCGAGAGGAGAGGAGTCAGCAGCATTCTGTGCACAGGGAACAGGATGTTCAAAGGCCCAGAGTAAAAAGAGGGAGGATGGTTGGTGCCTTAGAGCCTTGCTACTGAAAGTGGGGTCAGTCATTGGGAAGCTCGTTAGAAATGCGTAATCAGAGGCCCAATCCCAGACCTACGGAACCAGAATCTGCATTTTAACAAGATCTCCAGTGCTTCTTATGCACATTGAAGTTTGAGGGGCACTGCTTTCTTAGGGGACCTAAATGTAATTTAAGAGGGGTGGCAGGAGGGGAGTGGTAGCAGGTGATGCTGGAAGGTTGTGTAGGGCCTCTTGCGAACCACGAGGATTCATAATGCAAGTGGAAGGATCTGAGGTGCTCTAAGCAGGGGAAGAACATGGCCAGGTGTGAGTAGATGGGTGTAACAGAGTGGGTATCCTCACCCGAGAAAACAGTCCCACCTGGGGTGAGGCAGGTATTTATCAAAATGAACACCTATCTAAAAAGGAGGCATCTGATAAAACTAGAAAATAGAGCCTATAGCTAAAGACTGGAAAATCTGATTATTCTGGATATGAACCAGGGTCCTCCCAGGTCATTCCCACCTCTACTGTCAAACAGCGAGGGAGAAACACTCACAACAGGTATGACATCCTGAAAAGGTGAACTGGAACTTCTCTTGGCTTCCATGGTTCCAGCAATTATATCATGGTTCCAATTAGAAAGTGGTTATTAGTTTTTCCTACAGCACTACTAGTCCGGCTGTAAACCAGTGCCAGAAACACAGTTTATAGAGCCATAAACAGCCCCAGTAATGGCTGGAGCTATTTGTGCAAAGCAGTAAACATTTCCGCTTGTTGCTAAACAAAAGAAAGATTGTATTTTCTTTTTTTTTGAAAGGGGCGTAAAGAAAGTGAATTCAATTTCCCCCAAACGCTACAACAACTGTGGTTCCTGCTCATTGTCAATTAGATTCAAGGTACAAATATTTAGGTTGGGCGAGCAGCTGCCCTGCAGCTGCAGGCCATAAAGTTCCAGTCCACTTTAAGGTAAACACTTGCAAGCCTCCCCCGGTTGCATGTTGAGTGAGTCACCAGGTGAACTGCCCCAGCCACCAAGGTAGGGACGAGCCACCTTGGAGCCAGCCAAGCCCCAGAAGCAATCACCTGCGTGCCACAGATGGGGTCCTCGCACAGGTACACGCCCGGAGACTGGCCGTCCTGCAGGCTTCCCGTGGCCACCTCCGACAGCAGGTCCCGAAGGTTCTCTTCTTTGCCCCACACCTCTACGGCTGAGATCCGCACTGAGAAACGGGCTCCAGTCTTTTCTTTCCGTTCATTTATCAGCTTGAAGAGCCAAGAGATGGCACAGGGGATGATGCCAAGGTTCTGCATGGAATCGTCTTTTCCGATCATGGTGTAGGATTTTCCTGGGAGAGCGAGGAAAGAAAGAAAAGCAGCTTGAGTGTCCAGGCATCATTCTATAGTCTCAAAAACAGATGCCAAGGATGCAGAAGAAAGGCATATGGGGAGTGGGGAGTGGGAAGAAAGGAAAGGAAAAGGTGAGAGAAATATTAAACATTTGACATTTCCAAGTACTATTGATGGAATAGCTATAATAAAGAATGTGAGAGCCCCGACTAACGACAAGAGTAAATCACAATTGACCTTGAGCAGGATCCCAAACATTACAAGCTATCCAGTTTCTGTACTGTTTTTCTCATGG
Organism: Physeter macrocephalus; assembly: GCF_002837175.3. Classification (NCBI taxonomy): domain Eukaryota; kingdom Metazoa; phylum Chordata; class Mammalia; order Artiodactyla; family Physeteridae; genus Physeter; species Physeter macrocephalus. The sequence continues at coordinate 53,170,477 of NC_041217.1, forward strand.
TGGGAAGGCAGAAGAAGTCTTTCATCACTAATATGGTTCTTTTTATCACCACCCCACAGATTCACTCCACATACTTATGCTTTATATCCTTTTTCAAGTTAAATGCTGTGTATATTTTGCATAGTCAAATTCCATTAAAATCTGGATCACTGCTTTGATCAGAGATCAAGAAGACTGAAGTGGCAGTGAGATGAAATGGGCTTTCCGACCTGGCCTAGAACTGGCTCCATCATTGCAAAGCTGCTCTTGGAAGCTCTGCCCGGGGACACTTTTTGGAACTCGCCAAATTACTAACTTATCAAGCATGTAAAGTGAGACCTGGTGAGCAGATGGTCACAGGTCAGGATTAAGAAGGCACTTCAAGGGGATTCAGTCATCAAACCCTCACAGAGGTGTGTGGCGGCCGCCTTTCCCAGGTGCTTCAGCACAGGTGGATTCCCGACAGCTGAGTGGTGGGAAGCAAGGATGCTGGCAGACTGATCTCCCCAGACAGGTGCTAATGTGGTCTGGCCTTTGCTTGGTGGCTGCTCCTCTGGCATTATGTTGAACCCAAGTCCTCTGGGGAAGGGGAGTCCTCTCTGCTCCCCAGCAACCCCTGCTCAGGAAATGTAATTTTCCTGCTGGCTTTCTGGGCGTGACCCTGACCTGGACCGAGTGGGAACAACCCCACTACTCCTTTTGTGCATCTCTTGGACTCTAAGACTTTCCTAGATGACTGGGAATCCACTTAGGATGAGCATCTACATTTCAGAAGCAGAAATGGTTATTCCTGATTATTCAATTCAGCACCTGCGGGAAACCACCTTTCCCTTCATCCGAGGACTCTGGGTGCAATACGGAAGAATGGATAAAGAGATTGGGAAATCCAACAAGCAGCATGAAAAAGTAAAGCTCTCACTGACCCAGCTTGGCGTGGCCGAAACAGAACACACAGCCATCTGCCCCGTTGACCACAGACTGGATCACCTCTGCCACGGTTCCAGCACACACTTCAGCCTGGCAGACACAAGAGGAGACACAAACCGTGAGTCGACCATTAACAATGGAAACTTGCACCTGCTTTCCTGGGACTCAGGGTCCCAGAGCCATGGCATTTCCAGATGGGTCGGCTCTAACGCAGTTCTGGAGGTGCTCAGAGCCCTTCCTACCTCCCACTCCCTCGCGAGCCTGAGCATTACGCACATTAAAAGCAAACCACCCTTCTGCTAATTTGTGGTACATTTCAGCTGCTGTCTCTGCAGACCAGGCACGAACAGGCTGGAACGGGAACGCAGAGTGCTTTCATGGACCTCACGCCATTCTGGCTTCCTCCCCAGGCAAGTATTTAAATATTCCATTCACCCTCTGCTAACTAGATCCTTCCTTTACACACACACACCTCCACCACCACCACACACACACACTCAGAGCTTATGAAATGGCTAGGCTTGTTAGAGGGTAAAGGGTGATGTGCCATTTCAGGAAAGTGACCTTGGGATACATTACAGTTCTAATCTAAGCAGGAGGTTTGTGATGCATGTCTGCTTTGTCTTCCTAACTCTCTCCTCTTTCTCCATCTACATCCTTCTCTTTTCAAAACCAGCCTTTTCTTTCTTTCTCTCTAGATACATTCAATGTATACACTATTAATCACCATTGGTCAGTATGTTACAATGGGTGGTCTTCAGCCTGTTATGTGTCTCATCTCCAATGTGATTATTACATCCTTAGACAGAGGCCAGTCTCTTGGTAACATTTTGTATTTCCCCATTAACACCTAACACAGCACTGTGCAAATGATAAGAAAATAAATTTTGTGAACCAACTTGGGGGTCTGGGAAATCTCTCTGGTTAGCATCTGAGGCTTTCACAGCAGCAGGAGGACAGAATCACTCACCGTGTGCTGCACCTTCCTTTCTCCCTCAGCACCAGAGTCAGATCTGGAAGCATTCAGAGGACGTGCAAACCCGGGGCTCAGCGGGCATCGGAGCAACGTGCCTCCCAGTGGGAATCTGAGAACTGCAGCCTCGGCACTGAATGTAGTTATTCAGCTCCAGGTTGCAACAGCACAATGAACCTAAGTGTTCGAAAATCAATGTTCTCTCCCGAACCGAAATTGAAAAACCACACTCCTAACAACTGTCAATTGTTCTGGTGATGGCCTCAGCAGCTCTGCTGGGGGCTCCTCCTGAACGAAGCGGGTGGCAGGATGAGGCTGCGGTGGGGACCACAGGATCTGTCTCACCCCCGGGGCCTAGGCAATGAGAGTCCGGAGCCAAACCCTGAGACTGAGGTGGAATCTTGAGGCAATTTGCTAAAGGTACCTCTGCAGAGCCAGGAGAAGATATCACCAAATGAACCCTGCCTTCCTCGGACATAAAGTGAGATGGCGGTTAGGAGGCTGAGAGCCCACCTTGAGCCATACATAAAACAAACTGTATTAGATTCAAGGTCAGCAAAGAGAAAGATGGTTGTGTGTGGACCAAATCCGCACACATTACCGAATCACCCGTCCAAAGGAGCAGCCTCACAGGGCACAGGGTGGGCGGGCCTCCCCTTGCAGAATTCTTGCCCAGTGTCCACTGAGAAGAGAGCGGTCAGTAACATGTCCATCTGGTGTTTGTTAGCTGACAACGGCCCCTGGAGGCCCTTTGCTGTCTTTCTCCTTGAGCCTAGAGAAGCAGGAGCCTTCCCAAGTGGACTCCACAGGCAGGGCTGGGTGTGCAGGAAGCCTGTTACCCACCGGCAGGACTCAGTCCTCCTACCCGCCCTTCCTGGTGACGGTGGAATGTTTGTGCTCCCCTTACCCCACCAAGTACATATGTTGAAACTGAATGTCCAATGTGATGGTATTTGAAGGTGGGGCCTTTGGGAGGTGATTAATCATGAGGGTGGAGCCCTCGTGGATGGGATTAGTGCCCTTATAAAAGAGGGCCCAGAGTGCTCCCTGGACCTTCCACAATGGACGTAGCAAGAAGACATCTGTCTGTGAATCAAGAAGGGGTCCTCACCAGATACTGAATCTGCCAGCTCCTTGTTCTTGGACTTCCAACCTCCAGGACTGTAAGAAATAAATTTCTGTTGCTTATAAGCTACCCAGTCTGTGCTGTTTTGTTAAGGCAGTGAAAATGGACTAAGACACCTCCCCAAAGCCAGAACCAGCAGAGGTATGCCCCAGCAATGGGCAGCTGATGACCGCCGAGACCACTTGAGGGTACTGAGTGTGGCTTATAAGGAGGAGCAAGGAGCTTAGCTTCAGGAAGCTGATGTCCTTAGAGACCGGGTAAAAGCAAAGTTCATGACCGCCTTGGGCCACGGTGGTTGCTGCTGCCTCACAGGCCAACAACAGGGGCCTGAGAGCAGAGGCCCATTCTGTACGCTTTCCTGCTTTCCTGCTTCGGAGGCTCAGAGGGTGCTCCTTCACAGGGGCTGAGGCTGAACACTCTGGCAGCATGATATTACTATTAACAATGACAACAGAATAGTAAAAACAGTAGCATTTTTTGAGCACTCACTGTGTTCTGCCTCTGCTCTAGGCACCTCATGTGTATCCACACAGTGAATCATAGCAGCCCAATGAGGCACATTTTGATCTTATCTTCATTTTATGGATGAGGACACTGAGGCCCAGAGAGGTAGAGTGACTTGCCCAAGGACACACTGCTAGTAAATAGTGGATAAAATGGCGAGAGGGCAAAGATACAACACCATCCTGAGCAGGACACAGATTGGTTAATAGGAAGACTCCAGGACAGATGTCCACTCAGGAAAGAGTCTGTGAATGAGAGACTGAATTTTTGAGTCTCAGTTTCCTTGTCTGTAATGTGAAAACAGCACTACCTCCCTTTTCGATACCACAGAATTCCAGGAAGAGTCGAATGGGTTAATGTATATGAAACTTCTTGAAAACTACAAATTTATAGAGAAATGTAATTTATTATATTGGAAATGTAACAAAAGCAAGCATTCTGAAGCGATAGCAACTGTAAGACTGAGCATATGAGCTCTGGAACCAAGTGTGAAATGTAAGCAAAGACTAGCAATAAAAATGGCTCCCTTTTCCGGAATAAATCTAAAACTCATTAATAGTCCACACTTAATTTAGGGGTTGCTTTGGCATTCTTACAACTTAGGGAGATTCGCTTTTGATAAGTTTTACCTGTGTTAATTAAATTACTTGTAGGCCATTTATTAGACCCAATGTCAGTTTTAGATTAGTGAGCCCACTGGGCGGTACAACACACAAAAAATGTAACGAGGAGAAAAACTACAGAACTTATTCATAAAGCACTTTGTCTTCTCATGGTAAAACTCTTTGGGGAAACCACATGCTTAGCTTGCTAATGAATGGAGCCTATAATATGTGCTAAGTGCCTATGGTGTCTGTGTGAACATCGCTACTTCCTATACTCAGATACCACATGGAGGAAATTAGCAAGAGCTGCAAATGGTAGCCATCAGCACCCTGTCTTCAGGTTCTGCTCTAGGCTATTGGTTACCCGAGTGCACACTGTTTTGTTTAAATCTTGGGAAGTGCTGGAAATTTATCAGGAAGGTGCAGGTGTCTGATGCCAAAGTGCAGGCACAGTAGGCCACTGTACACCTATAACCTGGGTTATAGATGTCTACTAGAAGATCCAGTTGCACCAATCCATTGCAGATGAATTGCACCAGATGGTGTAAGTGAATCTTCTAGTAGACATCTGTTCTACTGGGATTGGTTCCAGGAGCCTTGGTTAAGGAATCATGGCACCCTGGGCCCCCAAGAAGCCTCCAAATTATACTCATAACAGACTAACAAAAATGGTCACAATTCTCCACCCCTCCCTGTGTGCATGCCCCTTGCAATGTGACCTTGCCGCTCCTCCAATCAAGAGACAGAGCCTCTTCCCCACTCCTCGAATTTGGACCAGTCGCCTTCAGCGTAAGTGATGATGTGTCAATTCCGAGCCTAGACCTCAAGAGGCCTGCAAGCTCGGATCCTCTCATGGCCATGAGAGCAAGCCCAAGACAGCCTGCTGGTTGATAAGAGACAACATGGAAGACAGACCAGGTGACCTGGCCCAGGCCATTCTGGACCAGCCTAAAACTGGCCAACCCTCAAACATGTGATAGCATCCAGCCAAGATCAGTAGAGCTGCCGACCCAGCCCAGAGCTGATCACTGACACACAGGTGAGCCGAGCTAGGAGCAGAGGAACACTCAGCTGACCTACAGACTCATGAGCAATAATAAATACTTACTGTTTTAATCCACTAGGCTTAGGGTGGTTTACAATGCAGCAGTAGCTAACTAACACACCAGCTATCCCTAGCCTCTCTTCTTCCTCTCCACTCCCCTGACCCAGGCCACAGGACTGCACATCAGCCTCAGTTTCCCTGCCTAGCACTCCAGGTCCTCAGTAGGACTTGCCCTCTATGGAGCCCTAGAACCCTGCCTAATTCCTTCTTAAAAAAAATTTTTTTTTGATGTGGACCATTTTTTTTTTTTTTTTTTTTTGCGCTACGCGGGCCTCTCACTGTTGTGGCCTCTCCCGTTGCGGAGCACAGGCTCCGGACGCGCAGGCTCAGCGGCCATGGCTCACGGGCCCAGCCGCTCCGCGGCATGTGGGATCCTCCCGGACCGGGGCACAAACCCGTGTCTCTTGCATCGTCAGGTGGACTCTCAACCACTGCGCCACCAGGGAAGCCCAATGTGGACCATTTTTAAAGTCTTTATTAAATTTGGTACAATATTGCTTGTTTTATGTTTTGTTTTTTTTGGCCAAGAGGTATGTGGGATCTTAGCTCCCTGACCAGGGATCGAATTGGAAGGCGAAGTCTTAACCACTGGATGGCCAGAGAAGTCCCAAACCCTGCCTAATTCTAACCCAGCTCCTTGAAACATCTTTTCCCTTCTTACATGCTCACACCCAGAAGCCCAGGCAGGAGTGGGGTCTTAATGGACCAGTTGCCAACATCTCGATGCAGCTGTACCTGAAACTTCCAATTCTGCCTGCTCTCTTCCTGCTTCTGTTTGCCATCCACTGATTGGCTCACTCTTCCTTCTCTCCAAGAGTATGTTTTGTTGAAATCCTGGCACAACAATCCTGCCCAAGGTGTGACACCAGCGATTCCAAAGGACTGAACTATTCAATGGAACTCAAATTGGCTTCTGAAAGTTGTTGTGTAGACAGTGGAAGTGACCCATCAGAGTGCTCTGGAAGATACCCTCCCAGCTCATGGGTCCTAGTGAATAGTTAAAGCTTCTTGAAACTAATCAATTTTTCCTGAGCCTGAGAAGGGGTTGTACCCACCTGAGAAGCATCCTGTGGAAAAACCGCATCAAAGGCAAACATCTTAGGAGGAACTTGGTTCCCCCTCTTTTGGAAGGCATTTAGACCTCCACATGTCAGGGGGTCATACAAGGTAATCTGCTTCTTTCGTGGGTCCACCTTTAAGAAAGAGCTGGATTCCGAGGTATCGCGAGCCAATGTGGAACAAATGCGAAGCATGACTTTCACCTGTTAAGAAACAAAAGCAGGAGATGACGGGGATTAAGACAGTTGGGTACTTTATGATGGAGCACCTTTACCTACTCTGGAGACACAAGTATACACGGCAGCGTGGAATCTTCTCGTGACGAATTATGATCAAATGCACAATGAATTAGCAACATAACCCTCAGTGGGTCATGGGAAAACTCAATTTATTTATAATTACCAGGTAGAATATTTTGATACGTCTGTTACTTTATTACAGAACTGGCACATCATGTTCTTTGTCTTCCTGTTAATATAAATAGAAAATTAACTGTACCCAGGTGGCCCAATTACTTAGATGAAAAGGTAATCTGGACTGCCAAGCTTTGGGGGCTGGCGTAGTTCCCTTGAAGCTCACAGATCAATAAACCCTGTACATAAAAGTTAGCTCCGTAATTTACTCCTTGAGTCTTGCCCGTCAGGACTCTTAGAGACGAAAACCCACAGTTATTAGTGTCATCATTAGAAGCCTGTGAAACGGCCTGTTTTTAATGGCCAGCATTTGAAATGTGTTCCAAGGGGCAACAGTGATAAAAGACTTGTTTGAAACATGTTATTTGGGATCCCATTCAGTGAGTGCAGAGAAATGATCGTTTCAAGGGATGAAAGTGTGTCTCTGTGGGAAACAGGCAGCAGTGCCCCTTTAACCCACCTCCTAAGTCATTGAACATGGACATTTCTAGTGCTCAGCCCAGCTCAGCCCCACCCCAGGGCCGAGCGGGGTACTTGTGGGAATGGACTGCTTGCCCTAGAGTTCTGAGGCAAGCAGAAGTGAAGCCGAAGCCACACACACAGTTCTAGAGGCTCAGATCCCGGGGAAACGGCCAGCATTTGCTCCCTTACCAGCTCTCTGTTACTGCGTTGCTACTTCACCTACTCTGTGAGCCAGGCAATGAGCTAGGCACTGGAGGATGCAAAAGACACATGATACACAGAGTAGCAGGGCACACAGACACAGAGACAGGAGATTTTTGTAATACGATGTGGCAAATTCTGATGCTATATTCAGGGTTATTTTTAAATTCCTCTCTGTGTCATGTCCTCTTCATCTAATCAATGTTCAGGCCTGATGAAATCTCAGTCATGCAATTTTGGGGAAAGGGATTGTAAAATTTTACATAAAGGAGTTCAAACATACAGAAATGCTCAGAGAATAATCTACACTGTGCGTACCGAGTGAGGTCATCCTCCTGCTTATCTCAGCCGTGTCTGCTGAGGCGTGGGAACTCATCTGCAGTGGGCAAAGCTGAAAGGTAAAGGATTCCTAGGGCACTGGACTCATCGGCTGGGCCTGCACTGTGTCCCAGATGGGCTTGTTCCGGTCACTTAAGAATAGTCCTCAGGTGTGGATCCGGAGGCCGGGGTCATGGTGGAAGGTTGGGATGAGGCTGACCCCTCAAGGTGCAAATCTTGGTTTTCTCTCTGAGGTCATACAATGGTACCTGCCTTTTCCTGAGGGTCTATGGTGTGCTAAGGCTGTGCTGTCATCTATGGTATCTTATTTAATCCTCCCAACAGGCCAGTGCATAGGCGTCCAGATTTTACAGATGAGAAAACAGATGCTACAAATTGCGGGTGGTAAGGCTAGGCTCTGATCCCACCTCTGACTCCAAAACCCATACTTTTTCCATTATGCCAAGTATTGCCTCCTATACATAGTCAAACTTCTCGGAGCCTCAGTTTTCTCACCTGTATATTGGGACACCACCACCTATCTCATGGGACTGTTGTGGGAATGAAATGAATTGACATGTGAAGTACTGAGCACAGGGTGGGTGCCTGATTCCTGTTTCTCCTCCTCTTCCTCCCCCCTGTATTGCCACAGTCTGAATCACGATATCTTAGCATTTTCCAATCACAGTGTGAACGATAAGGTTTTAGAACTCCTTGCCCTGGACTCACAAACAGGATGCCATGGGGGAATCACTGCAGATGGAGCCGGGTATTAAGTGCTGGGCCTTGAAAGGCTCCTGTTAGTAAAACCCGTCAAGTCTCACACATGGTCATTGCATATATGACAATAACCATCACTTCTGTCTACATTCCATTCTGGCAATTTTCTTGTTCACCATGAACATCTCCAATCTTATTTCAGTTCCATTCATTTCTATAGATTTGCCCCACTTACACAGCAGGTGTGCTAAGAGCATGTATTCAAACTGCAACTTTTGGTAGGTGTCTGGGGCCTCTGGTCTTTCTGTAAGCGAACCTCCTAGCCCAGCCCCTGAACACTACAAGTCAAGGATGATGCAATCCCAGGCAGAACTGATGGAGTCACATGGCCCACTGCTTTTCTATTTCACAATTTTGCATGCAATTTCTGGGTAACTAGAGGTGCTGAATGTAAAATATGAGCTAAGCCAGGCAAGGGCCCTCAAGGAGAAGCAGGAGAGAAGGGGCTGGATCAGTGAGTCATTTGTCCAGGGGGAAGGCTCCTGAATCTTAATGAAGTTCCGAGCCTGCAGTTCAATTTCTGCAGACAGGCTGCAGATCCCAGCTTCTGGTCTGACCAAGGAGATATGCAGCTCTTTAAAAATCCATTGAATTCCGGGCTGAAGGAAATGCCACACTCCATTCTGTCCTTTGTAATTCATTTAAATAAATGGATAATTTTTTCCCCTTAAAGGAAGGAAATTGGGTTTCTCTGCTTCGTTTCTTTGTGTCATTATTCCTTGAGCCCAGCACTCCACTTCCTGCTAATCCTCTGTAAATTAAAGTGCTTAGGAGATACCACTTGTGATCAAGAAAGTCTCCCAACTTCTTGCCAGGAGTATGTGCTTTTGTTGCAAACACTGGTAGGTTCTTGGCAACATGTACGTCAACCCTCCCTCTGACTGCTGCCCTGGGTAGAGGGTACCCACAGCTGTCAACATGCATAGCCTTCTCCCCAGCTCTCAGGGTCAAGGGGACTGTCACTATTTTAGGCCCAGCAGAAGAGGAGCTAGAAAGACCCAAAGTGGGGGAGTGTGGGCCTGATGCCCTGACTCTCTGGGACTAGCTTAGCACCTCACCTACCAAAGCTCTCCCTGGTTGAGATCCCGCTTTGCCGCAGTTATCTAATTATTCAGCGGATGGTGGCAGACAGCTGTTGCTCCAGGAAGCACTTGTCTTCCTGTCCTGCTCGTTAATCATTCCAGTGTCTCCTACTGGATGGCCTGGCAGGACTGATGGAGAGCAGATATGTGAGACTCGCAGAGCTTTGCGCCTGAACTGGACAGACTCTCCATCAACATGAAGCAGCGCCGGCTGCCACAGCCTTCGGGGCAGCCCACTGATAGGCAGATCCGCCCACGTGGTCACCCAGACTCCCTCCCCTCCCCGCGCCCCCCGTCCCGAGGCTCAGGGCACAAGCGCACGGTGAGGACCAGGGAGGCTCCTTGCTGCCTGTCTCTCTACCCTCAGGCTGTCCAGCCGCAGGCTCTCTTCAGACTATATGGCCCAGGAGGGCTGGGGGCAAATGTGACCATCCGAAGGGTCCCTCACCAGCCAGAGAAAGACTACAGACGATGGTGGGATAGTGGGACACAGAGAGGACACAGCAATCCTCAGTATCAGAATTATCTTTACCTTCCCCATCTACTCTTAAGTTCCTAAAACACATCTGGAGATGGTTCTCCAAGGCACACAGAGGCATGTGAGATGGGTTCACCCAAATCTACCAGCAGGAAGAATGGTGGGGCAAGTAGGGCGGGTGAGACCATCAGAAGGGATTCTAGACCCAAAGGAGCCATCTCCCGAGACAGAACAGCCAAACTGCAGAGCCAGGGAGCACTGACAACTCAGCCCAGAGTCCTCTGTCTCTCTCGCTGAGGCAGAGTGGCAGCGATGGTGACACTGAGACTACCGGTGATGAATGTAAGCCATGTAAATATCCACCGTCCCATCTCTCAAGGGCGATTTGGCCTCAGATGAGTGAGAGCGAAGCCCAGGTGAGAGACTGAGTTGACGTCCAGCCCTGCCTCATGACAGCGACGGGGAAAGCCGAGGCAGTGCCGCACTGCCCTCAGCGCAGCCCAGGAAGCCTTCCTTGGTTTCTACGTATGTTTGGATGGGATTCAGCTCTTGAGGGAAAAACATGGAGGGATAACAAAAGGGTCCATTGTACCTAAAGTACATCTCCTTTCTTACAGGTTCCAGGTGTGATAGGCACTGCCTGCAGGGAACTAGGAGCCAGGAGACTGGGTTCTTATCCAAACATCACCACCATGGTGTGGCTGTTCATCTATGGCAGGGGCCTTGGTTTCCTTATCCCTGAAGTGGGCCAGTTGTGTCACCTCCCTTGCAGGATAGGTGTGAAGAAATAAAGAAATAAAGACAGACTCTAGAGCAACATACAAATGTAAAATATCATTCTTCAAAGAATAAAGGAAGGGAGGAAAAGAAGAATGAATTCATATTCTTCAAACCAACTAGTATAAAGTAGACTTTCTACATCAAATTAATGGCATTAGAAGCCTTTCTCCAAGGCTTAATTTTTTTACTTAAAGGAAAAAAAATATTTAATGAACATACACATCCACAGTGACAAGAGAGACAAAGAATAAAATATCCTCCTTCTTCCTCCCCCCCACCCCAAATTAAAGAATATACAGTCTACTTACATATTCTGTAAAGGTGAGTAATCCATGTAAAATTTGATCTGAGGCTCTAAAAGCTAAATGAGTTATTTACCTTATTTTATTCCTTTCTTTTCTGTCTTGATCACATGTGATAGATGTACTCACATTGTCTACTTATGGTACATTAGCCACTTCAGGAAAATTCTCCAACCATTCCAAGTAAGATGACTGAAGAGACAGGAACCTTAAACAGTATATACTTGTCAATATGTATTCTTCTCAACACACTCGCTTTTCTGATCTACCAAGAAATTCAGCAACCTTCCATATTCTTCTATGCTTAGGACATTCTGACAAATCCATTGTAAAAGATTTTTACAATAGTGCCAATTTCTAAAACACACCGCAAACGATTAAGGGTGTGATTTTCCAGCCAATATTTAAAGACTGGTTTCCTCCTTATAATATAATGTAAGATTCTATTGCTATTCCACCACTGGCACACTGAAACCCACAAATATGACTTTCTTTCCCCCTTTTGATTTGCCAAATGTGCTTGCTTAACCTGATACGAGAGACAGGCAAAGATGTTTTGTAAAGAAATAAATTAAAATTGGGTTTTAGAACAGGAGAAGGTTTAAACACTTTTCTGGTAAAATTTCTAGAAATAATCTGAAATTACTTTTTCTAAAGGAAGATCTTGATGATTTCATGTGCCTGAAAGCTTCCATAAGTTTTTAAGGAGACCATGGAATCAAATTCCAAATAGTAATCATCTTGGAGGTCTCAAATAACTCTGATACTGGGAAGTCCAGGGAGAACCAAGCAGGTTTGTACTCCCTACGTTTACAGAGGGAGCTTTTAAACATTAGGTTACAAAGTCATTATTCCATCGAAACATAGTTACTGTTACAGAATCACAGGGTCACACTGAGGGACTCCGGAGATTCTAGGCACTGTTGAGTTGTTAGTTATAGAACAAAATTGGAGTGCATTTCTTTGCATAAAACCACAGTAATAATCCTACATGACATATTCGAAGACCATGGGCTATCTTCACCTGGAGGTCCAGAGCAGTTGTATCCAGTGCTGAGTTTGGGGTGTAGAGGGCAGACTTCAGGAGGCTGAGGGCACTCCGGGCCTGTTTGGGGGCAGCATCTGCCCTGTGTTGATAAAATCAATCCCTCAGTAGAGGGTACTCAAGTGACTTGTCCAAAGCCAGTTGCCTGGCAAAGGTGAAAGGGCAGTGGCCCCTGACCCACTCCTCCTACAGAGAGTGTTCTGGGCCAGAGCCAAAGAAAGAGCGCTGTCCTCCCACCAAAGCCAGCAGGGCTTGAACCTCTCCCACCTGGGGCTGGGCCCGCACTGAACCACCTTTACAGAGATGGAGGGGGGGGGCACTGTCCCTGCACTGTGGGTGGCTGGCTTCTCAGAGGTACCAGTGGATAAGCTCATGTGGTGGCAGACAGAAAATAATGAGCAGTGATGCTATCAAGAGGAAAGATTTACATTATTCAAAGCCAGGCTGGGAAAGGAAACAAGTGGTGGCATAATAGAGCTAAGTGTGGGAGAACATGTGCGAGACCAGAAATGGGGCTGTAATGAGAGGTGCTCAGCGAAGAAGTGCTTCGGGGAGTGGGGATGGGGGATTCCCTGACGCCCTCCATCACCAGCATCTGTCACCAGGCAGCCATCAGGGGACCACAGTGCTGGAAGGAGGGAGAACGAAACCAGGGGACAAGCCCTTCCCGTGAGGCTCATGGCCGAGCAGCCTTTGGGAGCGGGGCCCCTTACACCAATTAGCAGGCTGGGAAAAAAGCTGGTCAGGATTCAAGGAGGGAGATGGGCACATTTCAGGGGCTAGCCTGTCAGCAAGAACTGCGACTCTGACAGCAGCCTGTTAGAAAAGGCCCCATCTCTTAGTTCAGTGCTAGGATACTTATTTTAAATGGATAAGCTGTTTAAATATACATCCTGGGACTTCCCTGGTGGCCCAGTGGTTAAGACTGTGCGCTCCCAATGCAGGGGGCCTGGGTTCGATCCCTGGTCAGGGAACTAGATCCCACACACCGCAACTAAGAGCCCGCACGTCGCAACTAAAAGATCCCGCATGCCACAACTAAGACCCAGCACAGCCGAATAAATAAATAAATACATATTAAAAAAAAAAAAGCCTGTGTCCTAAGACACAGGCATTCTCTGTCAAGTGGGATGTGGGATTCTGACCCTCTCCAATATTCAGAACGCTCACTGTCTGCGTGTCCTCCCTCTGACCACGTGGAACACAGCCTGGAACTTCAGAGCACACGCTCTGGAGACCCACTGCCTTGGTTTGAGTTCTGGTTGTACCTTTTACTGATGTGCATCTGTGGACAAGTGACTTAATCTCCCGCAAGCCACATCTAGAAAGATCATGAACTTTGAAGTCAGGACGTCCTGGCTCTTACGAGCTGTGTGACTAGCAACATATTATTGTAACAGTTTCCTCAACAATAAAATGGAGATAATAGCCCCTATCTGGAGGGCTTTATAAGATTATTAAGCAAATAATCATGCTAAGTACTTGGCACAAAGTAGGTCCTCAATAAATAACAGTTACCATCACACTGAGCCCTCATTCATGACAGTGCTGTACGAGCCGGTGTCCTCAGGAATCTAGCAGATGATCTCTGCTCTCCCAGCTCTCCCTTTAACCACCTTTGACCTGGGAGTTCAGAAGACCTAGTCACTAGATTCTTAATCGTTTGTGCCCATAAGAGAGAGTTAGAGAGAGAAAGCATCATCCCACCATATACTACAGAGCTGAGGCTCCAAGGCTTGCCCGAGGCCGCCCAATCTGTATAGATACAAAGTTAGCTTAGGTCTTCCAACTGCCACCCACTCTCTCTGATGCCTGATTTTTGGTAAATCCTGGGTAAGTGACAAATGGAGATTTTTCTGAATACTGGGTAGGAAAACTATTGTGGTTAGTTCCTGGTGATTGTGGTTATTTTATCTTTGGAAATACCCATTCAAAAGATAAAAGATCAGGGAAGGAGTTTTTGAGAAAAGCAGCAATGGGCACTCCTTAAATTAGAATTCTTTCAGGTGGACTCAGTTTGGATTTGGGCACTAATAAGTTAATAAAGGGCCCATTTACCGTTAAAGCTCACTCATGTTTATGACTGGAGAGCTAACTAATAGAGCTGTTGTTAAATCACAAGCATTCAAGAAATGCTGCATCTGCTGATGCCAGCTCGTCTGTCACCAAAGATGCTGTTCAGCTTGGCCACCAACAGGGCCAAGGGAAAGCTGTTTTTCTTTTCTGCAGCCCAGTTTATTATAAATATGAAGACTTCAGCTTGCTAACCTGACACTTGATTTAGTGTCTTCTGTCCCTTATTACTGGGCTCTCCTTGGTCCCAGGAATTTCACTATCCCACTGCTTCTGGCCTTTGACCTAGATAAATAACACCCAGAACTCTGAAAATAAGTCAAATCACCCTGTCAGGGGATTATCCAGAAATACTAGCTACCAGGTCCACCATGGAATTTAGTAAAGCACCATGATAAACAGCATAGTTATCTAAATTTAAAAGGCAACAGCTGTGATCATCTAATAATTAGCTATGTATTTTTCTGGCATTCATCACTTCAGTCCATTTTCTTTATAAAACTGTCATTTAGGAACACTGTCCAGGCTGCTCCCAAGTTCCAATACATATGTGCATCTCTCATGGGATGATAATTTTATTCCTGGCAGCACGCCGTATGGATGAGACCTGAGTAGAACCTAGGGGTGCCAGCATTAGCCCGGGTTCTCAGTGCTTCCTGGGGACAGATGTCAGGTAAGCCAGCACAGAACCCCCTCAAGCTCAGCACTGAGGTTTTTCCAGGCCCACAGGACTGCCTGCTTGGTGTTGGGAGAGAAGACGTCCTTCTCCAGGCCCCCAGGGGAGGTCGGGGTCGATGCAGGGGACCGAGTCCCCTCCTGGAAAAGCCGTGGGCATGATGCATACTCCAGGACTGGGCTGTTTCTCCAGCCTGCAACTCTGCAGCCCTAGTTCTAGGAAAGAGAAGAAGGAGGGGCTTGTCCTGGTGAGAAAAAAGCACCTGGGGGATCTTTAGGGCCAAGAGGTTGAAATCTGGAACAACTTAGCTGACATTTAGGGTAAATGTAACTCTCATCGAAGCCTGACGTACTCAATGCATTGCCATGCCCAACTCCACATTCCCTTGACCTTCTCACACTAAAAGAGGGAAAGGAGAGGGAAGGAGGAAGCGGGAGGAAGACGTGACGCCAGCACCTCGGTCCCCAAACCCTGGACCCTTAATGAGTCTTACAGACTTTCATTCTCATTCAATAAAAAAGATGAAGAAAGTTCAATCACAGCAACATTAGCCACAATTACTCCAATGCTTTCGCTGTGAGTTCCTCCGAAAGGCCTCCCTACTCAGAAGTGCATCTGTCCAATTCCACTGAACACATAAGAAATGCACATTATGCAGAGCCCAGGCCAGGGCTGAGGAAGGGAGGCACAGGCGGAGGTGGGAGGGTGAAGAAAGTCAGGACTACGTATAACAGAAAAAGGGAGAAGGCGGCATTTCCATTTCAGATTACTTTATTTTCAGGTTTTAGGCTTAGAACCAAAACAACCTGAATTCTCGGCTTAGCTCCAAAGAGCCCCAAGCTCATGCTGCCTTCTTGTTGGAAGAACTCGATGGGATCTGATAAACCTGGGCAGCCCCTGGAGGTGAAGGACATGCTGATAAGAGGACGGGGTGATTGAAGCCCAGTGGGGGGCAAAGGAGCAAATGCTAATGAAAATCTCCCACCACCTCTGGCCAGAGGCAAACCTCTGACCCCCTCTAATTCCCTTAACTGGCTCCACCTTGGCAGGGAAGCCCTCACTGGCAGCAGCACACAGGTTCAAAGCAGAATGGTAAATTCTAATATGGAGGATTATTTGGAGGACATGCTTTCTCTTTATTTTCTTAAAATGTGTGTATGAAGAATCAGATGGAGTTTAGGGAGAGAAGTACCAAGTAAATGTGAGATTTACCTAATTGCAGTCTTCTCCAGAGTGCTTATGGTAAGAATTGAAAAAAAAAAAAAAAACCCAACAAATTCAGGTATATACCCATAATCCAACAACAGTAATCCTCCTTGCCCAGAAGGCTGGGCTTGGGGAGAGGGCCTGGGAGGGGGGGCATTACTCCTGTGGTTAAGGGCCTTCAGCAACCTTTAATGAAAGACACTTGATCAATAAGGTGTACTCCTGCATTTGAGAATTGAAAAGCCATCCTAGTATGCTGCGTCTGAAGCAAATGTCAGAAGCATTTATCATGTTCTGGGATGGATGGTCTGAAGCTACAGCTTGCCAAACTATGAAAGTGAAGTTCACTTAGGTCCCACAAATACCCTCGGCAGGCCCTTTTGCATTGTGTGGAATCAGTTTTTCCTCAAAGACCAGAATGCATGGGGGAGCTTGATCATGGCTCCGTAGAATGGACACCGCCACAGGGCTCTGTTACTGGGAGGTATTCCCATGTTGGAACTTTGTTCCTGGGCTCCAGCTTACATAGGGCTGTTTTATTTTGCCTTCTAGGTGAACCCACAAACTTCCCTCTTTGTATTTCCAAAGAGCCTGAGCTGCTGTCCCCTCAACAGATCATGGTACACAGTTCATCTTGTTTGGACTTAGAAACCTCAGGCTAGAAGAAATTTGCCCAGGGGACACAGACTGGACAAAGCAATGACCAGTGACTCTCCCAGACTCCTGGCCACTCCCCAACTAGTCTAGTGGGTAAACACCCAGAGCAGGAATCAGAAAGCCTCCATTCATTCATTCCGTCAGCATCTGTTGAGCACGTCTCAGTCTGAGTCAGGTACCATGCCAGGCTCTGTGGTTACAGAGCTTAAAAACCAGCTGTTGTCTTCAAAGGGCTTAGTGTATGAGGTGAGATAAAAAAGTGTACCAGGTGGTACAAAAGAGCTTTGTCCTGGGAAACCATGAGGATCCATTTGGGAGGGGACATTTCCACTAGGGGAGCAGGGCCAGGAAAGGTTTCCTGAAGATGATGATCCATAAGACTTGGAAGAGGAGTCAGGGTCAGCTAGGCACCCAAGGCAGGGTGCAGGCACCCAGGAAGAGGGAGTGTGTGGGCAGAGGCTGTGACTGGTGTGTTGGAACCTGCAAGTAGCTATGGGGCCTTGAGTCAAGTGTCTCATCTTCTCTGTGCCTCGGTTTCCTCATCTATAAAGTGGAGGTGGTAATAATGCCTACACCTCATGGAAGCTGTTATGAGGATTACATGAGCTGATGCACGTGAAGCTCTTGGCAAAGAACCTGGCACACAGTAAGGGCTCAGTGACTACTGTTGTATGATTTCACTCTGATGCTGTTTAGGGTGGGCAGGGTGGAGGAGGGGAAGAAATTCGACGCAAAAATAGGTGGAGGTCAGATTGTGGAGAGACTTCCTTTCCAAACTAAAAACTTTGTACTTAATTGGGACAATGGGGAGCCATTGAAGGACAGAGAAGGAAAGTAACTGGGAGGTTCCCATCACTCTGCAATAGAACAACAGCTCTGTAGTCACGATTTCTCCATCTGTAAACCAGTGCTAACACCACCACCAACTTTCTTCCACTGTGGGCTGTTACAAAAGTTAAGGAAGAGAGCGTTTATGCAACTAGCACTTTAATAGCGTAGCATTTTAGACGTGCTGACCACTTGTTCAATGAGTCTACTGCGGGACTTGTGTAGATGACAACTCTGTGCAGAGTTAGGGGTCTGCTGTATGCGTGTGAACTTGGTGCTAGAAGCAGCCACGTTACCTGACAAGGAGAATAATGAACCAGTCAACCAGCAAATAAATATTTATTAAAATCCCAATGAGGAAGGCACCCCCCCTTGCCTAGGAAAGCAAAGTATGCCAAAACATTTGCATTCAAGGAAAGAGCCAGACAGATCTGCTTCAGAACTCTCAAGAAGAGAACGCTTGTTGTACGGTAGTCATACATAAATCCACAGGACGTAGACTGCTCTGCTCTACCAGGAACAGACTATGTCAGTGGTAGTTAGGGAACTACCTGACAGAAAAGAACATCTCTTTTCTCCCTAGTAGAGGAGAATCCGCAGCCTTCGCTCCTCCACCCTCAGGATCACGTATTAGCTCACCTATTGGACATTACTCTGCCCTGCAGCTGATTCATGCTCCCAGTCAGTGATTGGGTTTCTATCAATCACACAAGGGACACAACACAGATTCTTTTCTTTATAAACTTGTATGAGGCAATTGGCCACCAGCTACGGTCTCCCTTGGCACATTTTTGTTTTCAGTAACCACGTTCCGAGGAATTGATTTCATATAAGCATGCAAGGTGAAGCTCACGTTTTCTTACTTACAAACAGCAAACTAGAGACTTCCCTGGTGGCACAGTGGTTAAGACTCCGTGCTCCCAATGCAGGGGGCCTGGGTTCGATCCCTGGTCAGGGAACTAGATCCCACATGCGTGCCGCCACTAAGAGTTCACATGCCACAACTAAGGAGCAGGCGAGCAGCAACTAAGGAGCCTGCCTGCCACAACTAAGACCCGGCACAACCAAATAAAAAAAAAACAAACTAAACGAAATTGATTTTTAAAAGTAAATAGATAAAGAGGATACTCAAAAAACAAAAAAAAACAGGAAACTACTCAAACTTACACTACTTGTTGAAACACAAATTGCTGGCCACACCTCCATCCCCCCCACAGAGTTTCTGATTCAGGAGGAAGTCTGGGGTGGGCCTGAGAATTGGCATTTCTAGCAAGTTCCTGCTGCTGCT
Source organism: Physeter macrocephalus (assembly GCF_002837175.3). Taxonomy (NCBI): domain Eukaryota; kingdom Metazoa; phylum Chordata; class Mammalia; order Artiodactyla; family Physeteridae; genus Physeter; species Physeter macrocephalus. Next base: position 53,189,344 of record NC_041217.1, read on the forward strand.
GCTGGTCTGGGCCTCACACTTGGAGAACCACTGCTCAGGAGGTATGTTGGCTTCATCCTCATGGAATCTTTGCTTCATCCTCATGGAATCTTTCTGTCAAACTCCATTGTGGATCAAAAACACAACTGATGTGAATGTTAAATCCAAGGCAAATGACAGTCTTATTAGATTTAAAGACTCTGGGAGCTAAAGAAAGAATGTTTTTGTGCTGTCAAAATAAAAGTAGCTTCTGATTCTATTCCATATTTCTCCATTGAGGAAAAGTTCTAAAGTGAAATAAGATAAGTGCTAACCTAAGGAAGGATCAATAGGTTAAGGAACTTTCTCGTAAAAGTAGCCCAAATCTTGCATTTATACTTATTTGTTTTTTCCCCCATAGCTTTTTTTAAAAAATATAAATTTATTTTACTTATTTATTTTTGGCTGCATTGGGTCTTTGTTGCTACACGCAGGGCTTTCTCTAATTGTGGCAAGCGGGGGCTACTCTTCATTGTGGTGTGCGTGCTTCTCACTGAGGTCGCTTCTCTTGTTGTAGTGCATGGGCTCTAGGTACGCAAGCTCAGTAGTTCTGGCTCGCGGGCTCTAGAGCGCAGGCTCAGTGGTTGTGGTGCATGGGCTTAGTTGTTCCACGTCATGTGGGATCTTCCCGGACCAGGGATCGAACCCGTGTCCCCTGCATTGGCAGGTGCATTCTTAACTACTGCACCACCAGGGAAGTCCCTCCCAGGCTTTTATTACTGTCACAGAAGCATAAGCTTCCTACAACAAAATCCAGACCAACTCTTCCTATAAGTTCTTTTATTTCCCTCTTCCCTCAAACAAACAATTATTTGGGATCTTATTAAAATTATACTCATAAAGAAATAAACATGAAAGGAAGTCAGCAATTGTTCTGAGACCATTTTTCCTCCTGGAGAACATGGTCCTGGCTCTGCAATGTGTGCGACTCTACGGGCATGAGTGTGGACGAGTGTAAGTATATCTGAGGATGATGTTTAACACTTTCATTGAACAATTTCTAGAATCAAAAAGCATGTATCATATTATCATCTCAATAGATGCAGAGAAAGCTTTCGACAAAATTCAACACCCATTTATGATAAAAACACTGCAGAAAGTAGGCATAAAGGGAACTTTCCTCAACATAATAAAGGCCATATATGACAAACCCACAGCCAACATCGTCCTCAATGGTGAAAAACTGAAACCATTTCCACTAAGATCAGGAACAAGACAAGGTTGCCCACTCTCACCACTCTTATTCAACATAGTTTTGGAAGTTCTAGCCACAGCAATCAGAGAAGAAAAAGAAATAAAAGGAATCCAAATAGGAAAAGAAGAAGTAAAGCTGTCACTATTTGCAGATGACATGATATTATACATAGAGAATCCTAAGGATGCTACCAGAAAACCACTAGAGCTAATCAATGAATTTGGTAAAGTAGCAGGATACAAAATTAATGCACAGAAATCTCTGGCATTCTTATACACTAATGATGAAAAATCTGAGAGTGAAATTAAGAAAACACTCCCATTTACCACGGCAACAAAAAGAATAAAATATCTAGGAATAAACCTACCTAAGGAGACAAAAGACTTGTATGCAGAAAACTATAAGACACTGATGAAAGAAATTAAAGATGATACAAATAGGTGGAGAAATATACCATGTTCTTGGATTGGAAGAATCAACATTGTGAAAATGACTCTACTACCCAAAGCAATCTACAGATTCAATGCAATCCCTATCAAACTACCACTAGCATTTTTTACAGAACTAGAAAAAAAAATTTCACAATTTGTATGGAAACACAAAAGACCCCAAATAGCAAAAGCAATCT
>NC_041217.1:53191462-53196084 GCF_002837175.3 Physeter macrocephalus
GGAAGCAACCTAAGTGTCCATCATCGGATGAATGGATAAAGAAGATGTGGCACATATATACAATGGAATATTACTCAGCCATAAAAAGAAACGAAAATGAGTTATTTGTAGTGAGGTGGATGGACCTAGAGTCTGTCATACAGTGTGAAGTAAGTCAGAAAGAGAAAAAAAAATACCGTATACTAACACATATATATGGAATCTAGGTTAAAAAAAAAAAGGTCATGAAGAACCTATGGGTAAGATGGGAATGGAGATGCAGACCTACTAGAGAATGGACTTGAGGATGTGGGGAGGGGGAAGGGTAGGCCGTGACAAAGTGAGAGAGTGGCATGGACATATATACACTACCAAACGTAGAATAGATAGCTAGTGGGAAGCAGCCGCATAGCACAGGGAGGTCAGCTCGGTGCTTTGTGACAACCTAGCGGGGTGGGATAGGGAGGGTGGGAAGGAGGGAGACGCAAGAGGGAAGAGATATGGGAACATGTGTATATGTATAACTGATTCACTTTGTTATAAAGCAGAAACTAACACACCATTGTAAAGCAATTATACTCCAATTAAGATGTTTAAAAAAAAAGCATGTATGGTTGGGTAGAATGGTCAATATTTATTTCATTGGAAAACAGTTATTAAAATCTGAAGACTTAGGGTAATTTCACCAGGGAAGGATCCTCTGCTTCTGGATCACAGTTCATCCAGAACAATGCTTGAATTTGATGGAAGTGTTTCAGAATAAACCAGTCACTAAAAACATGTAACACTCACTGGGTGGGGCAGAGGAAATGCAAATTTTGGTTTGTTGGGTAGGTGAAAACCGGCAAACTTCCAGCCAGTTTGTCCAGCTTTGACCCACTCAAAGTGAGGATGATGATATAACCCAGATCCAACTTGAATCCCATTTAGGTACCAGAAGATCTCATTATAATAGTATCTACCTATAACACAGACCAGATGGCAATGGGCCCTCGGGCAACATTAGAGAAAGCTCTAGTGAACTCTACTTAGAATGAACTGATTTAATAAACTCTCATGCATGATAAAAAAACATTCATCTATATAAAGGGAGTAAATTAGACTATGGTGAATTTCCCCCAGAAGATTGAGTGTAGGGTAGAGGTGTCTGGGTAGGACATGATGGTGGCTGCTAAGAGAGAGACTTAGGTGGACAAGCCCAGGGGCTGATACAAAGATCTGGCAGTTACATATGGCAGTTATGTTCTAGGCAAAAAACTCATTTTCAAATTTGTAACACTATGAGTGCCTTGAAGTAGAGCCTGCGTCTTGTTTATCTTCACATCCTCAATATCACTGATGGTGCCTTTCACCCAGTTGGAGCTCAGTTCTACCGTAAGGTGTTTTTTTTGTTTGTTTGTTTGTTTTGCGGTATGCGGGCCTCTCACTGCTGTGGCCTCTCCCGTTGCGGAGCACAGGCTCTGGACGCGCAGGCTCAGCAGCCATGGCTCACGGGCCCAGCCGCTCCGCGGCATGTGGGATCCTCCCAGACTGGAGCATGAACCCATGTCCCCTGCATTGGCAGGTGGACTCTCAACCACTGCGCCACCAGGGAAGCCCATACCATAAGGTTTTAATCTGAGACTTAGAAATTAGAGATGGAAGTATTTGGAAATAGAATCTTTCCTGGGAAGGTTCTGGATGCAGGTGGAAAGGAAAATGAAAGATGATAGGAAGGAAGAGGAAGATTGTTCTATAAATAATAATAACAAATTAGATCAGGGTTGGAAATGTTTTTAAAGCAGCCTGCTCAGATTCTAAACTCTTGCTTCTTCTGTTTCTAGGGGGTGGGTAGGAGGTGGTAGTTATGCTGACTGGGAGGTGGGGGTGTGTCTGAACTTACAAAAGATACGGACGTAAGTGCATTCTGACTGCTGGCCTCTCTGAGGGACACTGTGGGTGTGTAGGGGTTTTTTGGAGGTGGTGGTGGTGGAGAATGTTGTTGACCCTTTTGCTCAGTGTCAGCTCTTGCAAGCGTTTTCAATTTAACAAGCCTCTCTTGAGGACTTACCTCTGCCTTGCTCTTTGCCAAATCTCCCAGCTACCCTGTAAGGTAGGCCTTTTATTGTCATAGAAGAAATAGGTTCAAAGGAGAAAAATGGCTTCCTTAAAATCTCATAGAAATAAGCAGCAGAAACAGGATTCAAACCCAGCTCTGGGTGGAAGTCGTATACATTTTCCTCTCTACCACAATTGCTTCCCTGGGAAGACAAGGCAAGAGGGCTAATACAAACTCTTTAGATCAAGCCCAACCTAGAGCATGTAAATTGTACACCAAACAGACTTCACACTGAATATATTTATGGTTGCTTTGGCAGGTTTTGTGGGACTCCCTAAAGCCATTTTTGTCCTTGTACTGCTGTGGTTCAACATGCTAAAACATATTTCAGCACTTTAAAAAAGCACAGGTGGGAGACTGGTTCAAGATGGTGGAGTAGAAGGATGTGCACTAACTCCCTCTTGCGAGAGAACCAGAATCACAACTAACTGCTGAACAATCATCGACAGGATACTGAATCCCATTTAGGTACCAGAAGTACCCAGCTCACCAAAAAAGATACCCCACCTCCAAAGACAAAGAAGAAGCCACAATGAGATGGTAAGAGGCGTGCAATCACAATAAAATCAAAGGCCATAACCACTGGGTGGGTGACTCACAGACTGGAGAACATTCATACCACAGAAGTCCGCTCACTGGAGTGAAGATTCTGAGACCCACATCAGGCTTCCCAACCTGGGGGTCCGGCAATGGGAGGAGGAATTCCCAGAGAATCAGACTTTGAAGGCTAGCGGGATTTGATTGCAGGACTTTGACAGGACTGGGGGAAACAGAGACTCCACTCTTGGAGGACATACACAAAGTAGTGTGTGCATCAGGACCTAGGGGAAGGAGCAATGACCCCATAGGACACTGAACCAGCCCTACCTGCTAGTGTTGGAGGGTCTCCTGCAGACGCAGGGTGGGGAGGGGTGGCGGTGGCTCACCATAGGGACAAGGACACAGGCGGCAGAAATTCTGGGAACTACTCCTTAACATGAGCCCTCCAGGAGTCTGACATTAGGCCCACCAAAGAGCCCAGGTAGGCTCCAGTGCTGGATCACCTCAGGCCAAACAATGAGGAGGGAGGGAACTCAGCCCCATCCATCAGGAGACAAGCAGATTAAAGGTTTACTGAGCTCTGCCCACCAGAGCAACACCCAGCTTTACCCACCACCAGTCCCTCCCAACAGGAAGTTTGCACAAGCCTCTTAGATAGCCTCATCCACCAGAGAGCAGAAGGAAGAAGAACTACAATACTGCAGGCTATGGGAAAAAAACCACATTCACAGAAAGACAGACAAAATGAAAAGGCAGAGGACTATGCACCAGATGGAGGAACAAGATAAAACCCCAGAAAAACAACTAAATGAAGTGGAGATAGGCAACCTTCCAAAAAAAGAATTCAGAATACTCAGAGTGAAGATGATCCAGGACCTTGGAAAGAGAATGGAGGCAAAGATAGAGAAGAAGCAAGAAATGTTTAACAAAGACCTAGAAGAATTAAAGAACAAATGGGACAAGATTAAACGCACCAACATTTGCATTATAGGGGTCCCAGAAGGAGAAGAGAAAGAGAAAGGACCCGAGAATATATTTGAAGATATTATAGTTGAAAACTTCCCTAACATGAGAAAGGAAATAGCCACCCAAGTCCAGGAAGCACAGAGAGAGACCCAGGCAGGAAAAATCCAAGGAGAAACATGACAAGACACATAGTCATCAAACTGACAAAAATTAAAGTCAAAGAAAAATTATTAAAAGCAACAAGGGAAAAAAGACATATAACATAAAAGGGAACTCCCATAATGCTAACAGCTGATTTCTCAGCAGAAACGCTCCAAGCCAGAAGGGCGTGGCACATATATTTAAAGTGATGAAAGGGAAGAACCTACAACCAAGATTACTCCAGCCAGCAAGGATCTCATTCAGATTTGATGGGGAGAAACCTAAAGCTTTACAGACAAGCAAAAGCTAAGAAAATTCAGCACCTCCAAAGCAGCTCTACAACAAATGCTAAAGGCACTTCTCTAAGTGAGAAACACAAGAGAAAGAAAGGACCTACGAAAACAAACACAAAACGATTAAGAAAATGGTAATAGGAACATACATATCGATAATCACCTTAAATGTGAATGGATTAAATGCTCCCACCAAAAGACACAGGTTTGCTGAATGGATACAAAGACAAGACCCATACATATGCTGTCTACAAGAAGAAAACTGAAATCATATCAAGCATCTTTTCTGCCCACAAAGCTATGAGATTAGAAATAAATTACAGGGGAAAAAACCCCACAAAAACACAAACCGATGGAGGCTAAGCAATACATTACTAAATAACCAAGAGATCACTGAAGAAATCAAAGAGGAAATAAAAAAATACGTAGAGACAAATGACAATGAAAACCCGAAGATCCAAAACCTATCTGATGCAACAAAAGCAGTTCTAAGAGAGAAGTTTACAGCAATACAATCCTACCTCAAGAAACAAGAAAAATCTCAAATAAACAATCTAATCTTACACCTAAAGGAACTAGAGAAAAAAGAACAAACAAAACCCAAA
>NC_041217.1:53196361-53196999 GCF_002837175.3 Physeter macrocephalus
TATGCCAATAAAATGGACAACCTGGAAGAAATGAACAAATTCTCAGAAACTATTTCCTTCCAAGACTGAACCAGGAAGAAATAGAAAATATGAGCAGACCAATCACAAGTGATGAAAATGAAACTGTGATTAAAAATCTCCCAACATATCCATGTAAGTGGAAATCAAAAGAAAGCTGTAGTAGCAATTCTCATATCAGACAAAATAGACTTTAAAACAAAGACTATTACAAGAGACAAAGAAGGGCACGACATAATGATCAAGGGATCAATCAAAGAAGAAGATATAACTATTGTAAATATTTATGCACCCAGCACAGGAGCACCTCAATACATAAGGCAAATACTAACAGCCATAAAAGGGGAAATCTACAGTAACACAGTCATAGTAGGGGACTTTAACACCCCACTTTCACCAATGGACAGATCATCCAAAATGAAAATAAATAAGGAAACACACGCTTTAAATGAAACATTAAACAAGATGGATTTAATTGATATTTACAGGACATTCCATCCAAAAACAACAGAATACATTTTCTTCTCAAGTGTTCATGGAACATTCGCCAGGATAGATAATACCTTGGGTCACAGATCAAGCCTTGGTAAATTTAAGAAAACTGAAATCATATCAAGTAT
>NC_041217.1:53197134-53209359 GCF_002837175.3 Physeter macrocephalus
AGCTTATACCTAAAGCAATTAGAGAAAGAAGAACAAAAAAACCTCAACGTTAGCAGAAGAAAAGAAATCATAAAGATCACATCATAAATAAATGAAAAAGAAATGAAGGAAACGTTAACAAAGATCAATAAATCTAAAAGCTGGTTCTTTGAGAAGATAAACAAAATTGATAAACCATTAGCCAAACTCATCAAGAAAAAAAGGGAGAAAACTCAAATCAACAGAATTAGAAATGAAAAAGGAGATGTAACAACTGACACTGCAGAAATACAAAAGATCATGAGAGATTACTACAAGCAACTATATGCCAATAAAATGGACAACCTGGAAGAAATCGACAAATTCTTAGAAATGCACAACCTGCCAAGACTGAAGCAGGAAGAAATAGAAAATATGAACAGACCAACCACAAGCACAGGATCAAACACCATGATCAAGTTGGGTTTATCCCAGGAATGCAAGGACTCTTCAATATATGCAAATCAATCAATGTGATACACCATGTTAACAAACTGAAGGAGAAAAACCATATGATTATCTCAAAAGATGCAGAGAAAGCTTTCAACAGAATTCAACACCCATTTATGGGTGTTACTTACTCCAGAATCATCACCCTGATACCAAAACCATACAAAGATGTCACAAACAAAGAATACTACAGGCCAACATCACTGATGAACATAGATGCAAAAATCCTCCACAAAATACTAGCAAACAGAATCCAACAGCACATTAAAAGGATCAAACACCATGATCAAGTTGGGTTTATCCCAGGAATGCAAGGACTCTTCAATATATGCAAATCAATCAATGTGATACACCATGTTAACAAACTGAAGGAGAAAAACCATATGATTATCTCAAAAGATGCAGAGAAAGCTTTCAACAGAATTCAACACCCATTTATGGGTGTTACTTACTCCAGAAAGTCGGCCTAGAGGGAACTTACCTCAACATAATAAAGGCCATATATGACAAACCCACAGCCAACATCCTCAATGGTGAAAAACTGAAACCATTTCCACTAAAATCAGGCACAAGACAAGGTTGCCCACTCTCACCACTATTATTCAACATAGTTTTGGAAGTCCTAGCCACAGCAATCAGAGAAGAAAAAGAAATAAAAGGAATACAAATCGGAAAAGAAGAAGTAAAACTGTCACTGTTTGCAGAAATCAACATTGTGAAAATGACTCTACTACCCAAAGCAATCTACAGATTCAATGCAATCCCTATCAAATGACCACTGGCATTTTTTTCAGAACTAGAACCAAAAATTTCACAATTTGTATGGAAACACAAAAGACCCCGAATAGCCAAAGCAATCTTGAGAACGAAAAATGGAGCTGGAGGAATCAGGCTCCCTGACCTCAGACTATACTACAAGGCTACGGGAATCATGACAGTATGGTACTGGCACAAAAACAGAAATATAGATCAATGGAACAGGATAGAAAGCCCAGAGATAAACCCACACACATATGGTCACCTTTTCTTTGATAAAGGAGGGAAGGATATACAGTGGAGAAAAGACAGCCTCTTCAATAAGTGGTCCTGGAAAACTGGACAGGTACATGTAAAAGTATGAAATTAGAACACTCCCTAACACCACACACAAGAATAAACTCAAAATGGGTTAAAGACCTACATGTAAGGCCAGACACTATCAAACTCTTCGAGGAAAACATAGGCAGAACACTCTATGACATAAATCACAGCAAGATCCTTTTTGACCCACCTCCTAGAGAAATGGAAATAAAAACAAAAATAAACAAATGGGACCTAATGAAACTTAAAAGCTTTTGCACAGCAAAGGAAACCATAAACAAGACAAAAAGACAACCCTCAGAATGGGAGAAAATATTTGCAAATGAAGCAACTGACAAAGGATTAATCTCCAAAATTTATAAGCAGCTCATGCAGCTCAATATCAAAAAAACAATCAACCTAATCCAAAAATGGGCAGAAGTCCTAAATAGACGTTGCTCCAAAGAAGACATACAGATTGCCAATAAACACATGAAAGAATGCTCAACGTCATTAATCATTAGAGAAATGCAAATCATAACTACAATGAGATATCATCTCACACTGGTCAGAATGGCCATCATCAAAAAATCTACAAACAATAAATGCTGGAGAGGGTGTGGAGAATAGGGAACCCTCTTGCACTGTTGGTGGGCATGTAAATTGATACAGCCACTATGGAGAACAGTATGGAGGTTCCTTAAAAAACTACAAATAGAAGAGGATACGGGGAGGGGGAAGGGTAAGCTGGGACAAAGTGAGAGAGTGGCTTGGACATATATACACTACCAAATGTAAAACAGATAGCTAGAGGGAAGCAGCTGCAGAGAACAAGGAGATCAGCTCGGTGTTTTGTGACCACCTAGAGGGGTGGGATAGGGAGGGTGGGAGGGAGGGAGATGCAAGAGGGAGGAGATATGGCAATATATGCATATGTATAACTGACAAACTTTGTTATAAAGAGGAGACTAATGAACCATTGTAAAGCAATTATACTCCAATAAAGATGTTAAAAAAAATTTTCCAACAAGCAAAAGTCCAGGATCAGATGGCTTCACAGGGGAACTCTATCAAACATTTAGAGAAGAGCTAACACCCATGCTTCTCAAACTCTTCCAAAAAATTGCAGAGGAAGGAACACTCCCAAACCTATTCTACAAGGCCACCATCACCCTGATACCAAATCCAGAGAGAGATACTACAATAAGAAGAAAATTACAGACTAATATCACTGATGAATACAGATTGAAAAATCCTCAACAAAATAGTAGCAAACAGAATCCAACAACAAATGAAAAGTGTCATACACCATGAGCAAGTGGGATTTATTCCAGGAATGCAAGGATTCTTCAATATATGCAAATCAATCAATGTGATACACCATATTAACAAATTGAAGGAGAAAAACCATATGATCATCTCAATAGATGCAGAGAAAGCCTTTGACAAAAGTCAACACCCATTTATTATAAACACTCTCTAGAAAGTGGGCATAGAGGGAACCTACCTCAACATAACAAAGGCCATATAAGACAAACCCACAGCCAACATCGTTCAATGGTGAAAAAATGAAAGCATTTCCTTTAAGATCAAGAACAAGACAAGAATGTCCACTCTCACCACTATTATTCAAAATAGTTTTGGAAGTCCTAGTCACACAATCAGAGAATAAAAAGAAATAAAAGGAATACAAATTGGAGAAGAAGTAAAACTGTCACTGTTTGCAGATGACATGATACTATACATAGAGCATCCTAAACATGCTATCAGAAAACTACTAGAGCTAATCAATAAACTTGGTAAAGTTGCAGGATACAAAATTAATGCAAAGAAATCTCTTGCATTCCTATAAACTAGCAACAAAATATCAGAAAGTGAAATTAAGGAAACAATTCCATTCACCATTGCAACAAATAGAATAAAATACCTAGGGATAAACCTACCTGAGGAGGTCAAAGACCTGTACTCAGAAAACTATAAGACACTGATAAAAGAAATCAAAGAGGACACAAACAGATGGAGAGATATACCATGTGCTTGGATTGGAAGATCAATATTGGGCAAATGACTATACTACCCAAAGCAATCTACAGATTCAATGCAATCCCTATCAAATTACCAGTGGCAGTTTTTACAGAACCAGAACAAAAAAATCTTAAAAATCTTAAGAATTTGTATGGAGACACAAAAGACCCCGAATTGCCAAAGCAATCTTGGGGGAAAAAAAATGGAGCTGGAGGAATCAGACTCCTTCACTTCTGACTGTACTACAAAGCTACAGTAATCAAGACAATATGGTACTGGCACAAAAACAGAAATATTGATCAATGGAACATGATAGAAAGCCCAGAGAGAAACCCACACACCTATGGTCAACTAATTCATGACAAAGGAGGCAAGGATATACAAATGGAGAAAAGACAGTCTCTTTAATAAGTGGAGCTGGGAAAACTGGACAGCTACATGTAAAAGACTGAAATTAGAACACTCCCTAACACCATACACAAAAATAAACTCAAAATGGATTAAAGACCTAAATGTAAGACTGGACACTATAAAACTGTTAGAGGAAAACATAGGAAGAACACTCTTTGACATAAATCACAGCAAGAACTTTTTTGACACACCTCCTAAAGTAATGGAAATAAAAACAAAAATAAACAGATGAGGCCTAATGAAACTTAAAAGCTTTTGCACAGCAAAGGAAACAATATTAAAAAAAACAAACAACCCAATCAAAAAATGGGCAGAAGACCTAAATAGACATTTCTCCAAAGAAGATATACAGATGGCCACGAGGCACGTGAAAAGCTGCTGAACATCACTAATTATTAGAGAAATGGAAATCAAAACTACAATGATGTATCGCCTCACACCAGTTAGAATGGGCATCAACAGAAAATCTACAAACAACAAATGCTAGAGAGGGTGTGGAGAAAGGGGAAACTTCTTGCACTGAAATAGAGACACAGCTGTAGAGAACAAACATATGGACACCAAGGGGGGAAAGTGGTGGGGGGATGGGGGGGTAGGATGAATTGGGAGATTGAAATTGGTATGTATACACTAATATGTATTAAATGGATAACTAATAAGAACCTGCTGTATAAAAAAATAAATAAAATTCAAAAATTCAGACAAAAAAGTAAAATAAAATTCAAACCCCCCCCCGTGTATTTAAAGAATATATGTAAATGTTTTACTCAGCTTGTAGTAGTTATTAACTCCTTCCATAGGTCAGATATACTGGTTTGCAAATAGCAGATATATGTATTTGCTATATTAATGAATTTATGAATGTTCCAATAAAAACCATTCTGTATTTCAAACAAACAAACAAAAAAACCAAAAATAAATAAATAAATAAGCACAACTATGATTAAGTATATTAAGGGACTTTTAAAACTTAGCTTAATGGCCTGATAAGTTGTAAAATGGCTCAGAATTTTGTAAATTTGTATTGAAGGATATTCTAAAATTGTAAGTTATTGACTTGATAGATTGTAACAAGTCCTTTGAAACTGTTCTGCTCTATTACTCAAATCTTTACTGTATAATTTATCGACAGGTTGAGGGATATGATGACTCCCTTGGTGGACTCATGGTAAATTCTCAGCTCTTGCAGTCCTCCATTAAGAAGATCTGCTGATCACTCTGCAGACACATTGGGCAGGACTAGGGATGGTACGACAGTCACGTGAAGTTTAGTACGCTTCTTCCTTCCAATAGATCTGACTTCCAAAGGCCATAAAGCTCTTCACTCAAGTCTCAGTACTTGCCTGGAAGTAACAGTTACATTCAGTGCTAGTAAAATGGCTAAGTTATTCTACATTGCTCACTTGGAGAGGAACTACCATTTCATGCTTACTGTATTTACAGGTAAACTACCTGAGACCCAAAGAGGTAAAGTGACATATGCAAGTTCAACAGTTAGATGAAGTGAACCAGTTATAGAGTCCATGCCTCTTACCTCTCATTTAATAGCTTTCCACTTGGAAGAAAGGGGTCAATAAGCCAGTGGTTGTGGACTCTTACAGGAACTGAAGACCCCCTAAGACTGAAATCCCAGTCAGCTGTCTGAATTTAGGTCAAGGCAGGACTATGGATGTCTCACAGAAGGAGACTGACCCCAGTCTTCAAAAGACACACAGACACACACATACTTCTATCTACTTACCTGCCTGTCTGTCTATCTATCTATCTATCTATCTATCTATCTATCTATCTATCTATCATCTCTCCCTATCATTATAATGCTCAATAATATATTTGCAACAAAACTCAATGCTATTCTGACCAAGGGCAAAGTCTCATCAATAGCTCTAGGTTTGAACCCAGGAAAAAACTGGAGGTAGAGAGCCTTGTGAACACCTTTCCAGGTAGCATCAGCTCTTGCAGGTCTCTTGGGCATTGACAACATATCTGGAGAAATAATTTTCTAAATGTGACTCAAGAGGATCAAAAGGGTTGATATCCAAAAGGCATGCAGTGTGGAATCCACATTTTAGCAACAGGGCTAGTGAGTGGGCCAAAGCTGTTGCTGTGCCACTGTGTCCCACACACTCAGAATCTGGTCCAGCAGTGGCTCCTGAGAAAGATGAATGCAGTAAGCTCAGAGTAAACTGCCCATCCTAGGTCTGTGTCACTCTACTGGCAGAACAAACCTCATGCTGTTAGCAGCAAAAGAGATGATCTGAAATAACCTTTAGTTTTTCCAACCATTATCACAGTATTGGCAGAAGGAATGAGGGCAACAAACAGGATGGAAAATGACAAGTGAGGCAGGGGGTGGGGGGCGTAAGCCACATCCAGCCAAGGACAAGGAGGGGTGGCAGGAGTGAAAGCCTTTTAGTCTCAGCAGGTGAGGAGGGCTATTTTGAAAGAATTATTCTGATCCATGCTGGGCCAATTTCCCTCCTTGCCCTCCAGATGCACTCTCCAACGTTCTCCATCCTGCACTGTGCCAGGGAGGCGGGCCTGCCTGGACCACATCAACAGACGCTCTCACACTCCAGAGGGAGGAAGGCAAGTCAGGAGACCTCTCCACCCTTTCTTTTCCCTGGCTCAGAAAGCTGCTCCCTCCCTTCGTTCTTCAAACCTAGGGATATGGGCACTCTGCTATTACTGGCCCTGGGCTACTGTATTAGCCTTTCTAGTTTTCTACACCTTACTCATAATTCTTTTCAAAATAAGTGAGTGTGACACCGTTCTCCTAGTAGGATCCTGCTGATACACCCGCTTGCTCAGGAAGTATCTTTTTCTCTTGCGTTTCCCTCAGTTTGCAGGCAGTGGCTGCTCTTTGGGGAAGGGGAGGAGAGAGAAGACTCTAGTAGTGACATCTATGGCAAAGGGAAGAATATAAGTGGTGGAGTGGGAAGAGGCCGCTTAATGTTAAATACTGGGTGGGCATGTTGGGGTTTTGTTATGAGATGACATTCTTCCCTAAGAGTCTGAGTTCTTCCCCAACTGGTGCAGCAGTTCTGCTCAGAGCATCACTGTAATGACAGCTGGTACAGCTCTTATCCTTTACAGCTGGAGAAATGTGGCAGAGAGAGTGAGCTCTTTCCCTCAATCAAACAGTCTGCTTACTGAGCAGGACGAGACCCAACTCTTCCTCAAAGAAGAAAACGTTCAGAAACACAGACTGGTATTAGTGAAAACTGAGGCCCCTTTTTATCTGATTTGCTGCTATTTTTCACCCTAGGAAACTTCAACTGTAGAGATAAACATGAATTTCTCTTTGTGCAAAGTTTCCAGAATGTTCTTCCTTTATTTGGTGGAAAATGGAGCATTGTGATCCACATGCCAATGGCAATGAAGTACAGCTCACAGAATCAGTCTAGTTTGTTTTTCCCTTTGGATTATGACCAGGTGGCTGGGAAGGAAAGAACTCAGAAACACAGAGAGTACTCTACTGTTCATTCAAAGAATAAAAAAAGAACTAGGACAGGAAAAGTGTAGAAAGGACTTTTCTCCAAAGTAATGATTTATTAGAATAAAACCACAATTTCTGGTAGCATAACCAGAACCTATTTCCCTTTAGTTCATTAACTATGCTCTTAGAGCCTAGTTAACTACCCAAAAGTAATTTCATGCAAAAGTTCTGTTCCTATTTTGGCATTTCTAGCATATTTAAACAAAAGTCTCAGAGAATTGAGTGAAATTTTCGCTTTGCGTGTAGGTACGGATACCTAATGAAGTCTTGTGTTTAAAGGAAAGTCATCTGGGACCAGCTCAAAGGAGCCCAGTGAGCCAAGGACAGAGCTCAGAACAGGAAAGTTAGAAGGTGAGAATCCAGAGCCCTGGCAGTGGAGTTTTCTTACCTTGATACAGCGGAAACCCAGGTTCATACCAGGCCCCAGAATCAGGCCTAGCATGAAAACTTCTGATCTCTCACCTATGAACTCCCTGGTAATTACATTTGTCTGCCTCCATCAGAAAGTGGCAATACCCCAGGGCATGCATTAGCTGCCACACTCCTCACATCTAGTGCTGTATGTGTTCTCTAAGCCCATGGCCAGGACAGAAAAGTGACACAGATTTAAAGGAGAAGAATGGAGCCCTGTACAAATTGGATGCTTGTTAGACCTTAGGAAAAAATGCCAAAGAAACTGTGTGAGTCAGGACTTCCACAAGAGGATGGAGACCAGGGCCCAGCTGACATCCACCTGGCTGAGGATGCGTGGGGGCTCTACTGCATGAGGCTCACGGGGCCCAGCCATGGGGCTGATCCCAGGTTCTGGGTGTGTGGATGGTAGGGAGAAACATTCCTCTGCCTCTGGTATTCTCTCCCCTAAATCTGTTCTCTCTGGACATACATCTTATGATTTTCTAAGACATATTGTCCAGTTCACTCATAGAAGCTGAGTCAATGAGCCACTGGGTCAGGTTCTATTAGTAGATGGGAGATTGGCTAAAGGGAACACATCTGCCCAGAGTTCTACAAAGCTCTTTCTTGCTCCTGGTTCCTTAGTCTCCTAAGTCCTCTTCTCTCCCTCGAGAGCTGTGGAAGCTCTCTTGACTATTACTTAGAGCTCTGCCCAGGTTGAGAACTTAATTCTGTTGCCTAACCTGGACACAGTGGATCTGGGAGTCAGGACACTTGGGTCCTACTCTTGACTCTGTCACAGCCTAGCTGTGCGTCTACCTCTAGACCGGTGGTTCTCAACCACGGAACATTTAGCAATGTCTGGGCCATTTTTGTTTGTCACAATTTGGGGGATGCTCTTGGCATCTAGAGGGTAGAAGCCAGGGATACTGCTAAACACCTCACAGTGCACCAGGGAGCCTCCCACAAGCCAGAATTAGCTTGCCCCCAATGTCATAATGCCTCTCTCAAGAAACCTTGCTTTAGATTTCTGTTTTCTCATCTGTAGAACGAGACGTTTGCATTAGATCATCTACAAAACCATTTTTGGAGACAAGATTCTGAAGTGTAGATGAAGTATTTGGGGAAGTAAATAATCTTATATTAAATTTAGATGTGAATCACATCGTAAATGATGCTGAGAAGCAAAAATTAATCCCTGAAATATATACGTAGAAATACGGTAGCTCATATCAGTAACAATAAGGGAATGCGGCCTGTAGCTAAGGCAGTCCTTAGGCTATGAAATTGTAAGAAACTGCACTTTATCAACAACCTAGCCAACAAGGCATTCATTTAGAGGGCAGAAAAAAATCCCAGGTTCCAAATCCAAGGCTTCCACTTAGGAGAGTCTGGTGGGAAGTGATACAGACAAACTCCTCTTTGTGTAAACAATGTGCCAAACAGAAAAAGGCCAGAGGTGATTCATGTGGAAATGGGTTTTTAGAGGAGTTGCAGTAAAGTACCCCCTTTCCCAAGCTCTAAAGAAATGTTAGCTATATAATCAATGAAACAAGGCAGAAAAGGCCTGGGAAGGCACCAGAGAAACCTATTTGATGCCCAGACACTCGGGGTACAGGTTCAGAGGTGGCCACAACACAGTGACAATCAGCTCGTGCTGGTAACTCAGGGCACTTCTCCCATCAGGCTGTCACACAGACAAAGGCCAACATCACAGGTCCTTTTGCAGGGCCTCAGGGCAGGCATTCGTCCCTAAAAAGGTCACTAAATCCCCACAAAGATAGCTGACAGCAAATATGATTACAGGGAGGATACGGGAGCTGAGGAACAGGGAAAAGTCTTATGACGGAGAAAAAACTCCAGCAATGACAACAATGACACTCCATGTAGAGACGGACACCTGGTAACTCCAGGCCTGTTTGCAAGGGAAGTCTGGGTTACCTAGAAACCCCTCTGTGGCCTCCTCAGTGATAACCTGTGCTTATGAGTCTCAGAGGCTGAATGTTTACATTTCATTCTCTAACGTTCAGACTGGGCAAAATGGGGCACGTCAGAGCCAGTCGGACTCTTCAAATGTCAGAGCCTGAAAAGACTGACTCTTAGAAGGTGATGGCAATCCTGACCCTCCCCGCTGTGTGCAGGCATCTGGATGTGCGCGGATGATGCTCCCTCAGCTCCAGGTCATGAAAGGCCCCGGGCAAAGCCAAGGAAGGGCACCAGTGGTGGCAAGAAAGAGTTCAGGCGGGGCTTCCCTGGTGGCTCAGTGGCTAAGAATCCACCTACCAATGCAGGGGACACGGGTTCGAGCCCTGGTCCGGGAAGATCCCACATGCCGCGGAGCAACTAAGCCCGTGCACCACAACTACTGAGCCTGCGCTCAAGAGCCCACGAGCCACAAGTACTGAGCCCACGTGCCACAGCTACTGAAGCCCGCGCACCTAGAGCCTGTGCTGCACAACAAGAGAAGCCACCGCAATGAGAAGCCCATGCACCACAACGAAGAGAAGCCCCTGCTCGCCGCAACTAGAGAAAGCCCGCGCATAGCAATGAAGACCCAACGCACCCACAAATAAATAAATTAATTAAATAAATTTTTTTAAAAAAAGAGTTCAGGCCCTAGACTCTCCCCGAGAACTGCCTCATTTCCGTAACTCAGCAAGAGCCGTTCAGGGAAAATGTCACACGAAAAGAAAACTGATAGAAAAGGTAGCCTCTGTCAATGCCTGGTTTCCTCCCAGGAACATTTATTAAATTATTGTATTGACAATGCTAATAATGTTATGGATTTTAAATCTTCATTTCCCCAACATCCTCACTCACAGGACAGAGGCCCTGTGATGTGAACCAAGTCACTCTCTGAGGGGGAGTTAGAGAAGGCAGGGGGGAGTACAGCCACCAACTCCAGGAACCTGACGTATCTGGGGTTGGAGCATACAGAGTTCAAAAGCGTGTCAGTATTTTATACTTTGAAAAATATACAAGAATGATAATCTTCCCAAACATCACCCTTTTTTGAAAAGGAGGATGGCGATGTGCAAGGACTAGGGAAAGGCACGTTTGGAGCAACAGCACACCTCTCCCTCTTCCCCACCCTTCCTACACCCACGAGGCTGGTGTAGACGGTACCTCCCCTGGCCTTTAGCGCCGCTGAAACTAAGGCAAGAGACGTTGATGGCCCCGCCCACAAACAAGAGAGGCAAAAGGTGGGCCACAAGGCAGACTGAGCCCCGGAACCTCGGCAGGGAGACCCCACCCCTGATGTAGGACGGCTGGAGTGAGGCACCCAGCCTCCTCGCCACACCTGCTGTCCGTCCAGGCTCCTGCTCTGGTTGCCCCAGGAGCATCTCCCCAGCCTCAGCCCCTACTTGTTTGGATACTTACTCAAATTAAATGGTCTCTAAGAACTACTGAGGTTTGTTCTAAAATTGGCCCCCAACCAAAGCATGTCAATTTTCATTCTCAGAAAAAACTTATATGAGAAATTGATCTTTTTTTTTCCCCTTGGCCACTTTTCAATAAGCAAGAGCCAACCTTTTAATGGGGAGGGGTCAGTGAGATATCAAATAAGTTGAAAGAAAAATAAGCAATAAGATGATACAGAAAAAATTGTCAGGGGAAAAATAATTGTCATTAATTTAAAAAGCATCGTGGCCTAGGCAAACGTTGGGGCTTTAATGTGAAATATATATTTTTTAATTTAGATAAAATTCACATCTATGAGCCCCACTTGTAATCATCTCAGAGATGTGGCAGGGCACATCCCTTGTTTTTCATCTGTGTTCCTGGGATTTCTTTTTTGTTTTTGCATTTTATTCTGTGTGTGTTTCATTTGGGTTAGAAAAGTTTTATTCCTTCTCAGGCACTGGGCAAAATGTCAAGAACTTTACTGATATGTGTATTTATAAGAATTCCAAGCACTCAGAGTAGGAGCAGGAAGAGGGGAGGGTGTGTTTCTCCATTTCTGTGTTAGGGGGCGCCCTTTCCAACAGAGGAGGCAGAGCCATTTTCTCACGGCAAACACATCTGAGCCACTAAAGGGCCTTATAACTTGATTACCTTTGTCAGATGGGCATTTCACAGGGTCATGCTAATCAAAAACAAACATAATATACGTATGTGACGTATCTGGAAATAAACGTGGGCAATAGCATGGGAGAATTGGGATGTATGTGAGAAATAAGTAATAGTATTGCTGGGATGATTCCTTCTGAGGATGAGATTGAATTTTTAGTTTTTTAAACTTTATTTTTAATTTTTGGGGATAAAATTCACATTACATAAAATCTTCGGGCTTCCCTGGTGGCGCAGTGGTTGTGAGTCCACCTGCCGATGCAGCGGACGCGGGTTCGTGCCCCGGTCCGGGAAGATCC
>NC_041217.1:53209492-53356942 GCF_002837175.3 Physeter macrocephalus
GCCTGCGCGTCCAGAGCCTGTGCTCCGCAACGGGAGAGGCCACAACAGTGAGAGGCTCGCATACCACAAAAAAAAAAAAAAAAAAAAAATTTTCCATTTTAACCGGGAGAAATAAGTGGGTTTTTTTTTTTAAGTATATTTACAATGTTGTGGAACCACCACCACTAATTCCAGAATACTTGCATCACCCCGAAAGAAACCCCATACCTGTTTAATAGTGACTCCCAATTTCCCCTCCTCTAACCCGCTGGCATCCACTAATCCACTTCCTGCCTCTATGGTTATGTCTGAGAATGACTGTTTAAAGGGAATTCCAAACGGCTGCCACAACAACATCCCTGCTTGTCCTGGGGATGGTGACGGGTGCAGAGGAGGCCGAATGGCGGACTGTCTTCGAGGTCTGGGCCTGTGAGAGGGTCCTCCGAGCAGTTAGTGATGGCTGAGGTGCCAGCACGTAGGGGAGCAACAGAAGTGTGTCCAGCCTCCTTCTCAGGGCCACATCCTAAAACCTGAGCATGTGGTCAGGCAGCCCCTCTGTTCCCATGAAAAGCCAGGAGCCAAGTGATGAAACCCCAGAACCTCAACACTCTCAGTGTCCGAAGAGGAAAATGTCACCTACCTCCTTCTGTCTCCAAAAGTGACTCCTGCCATGGGAGCCACAGCCAAGCATGAAAGGGTGATATGCCACGGTAAATAGATCCTGCCTGCCCAAGGGCGAACCATTCCTACAGGAACGGAGGAAGAGTCACCTGTCTGTGGGAGCAGGGACACAGGCCCTTGGTCTTGCAGCCAAAGTATCGGGCTTTGTGTGCATTTGCCACACTTGTCATACTTAGCAGATAAAGGCTATTCCCTGAGGATGCTGTTCTCACATAATTCTCCATTGCTAAGGCCAGAAGCACACTCATCTTGTCTCAATCAAGTTGGCGTAAGGAGGGAAGCCAGCCATGCCTATCCGTCATTTGGACGATTAGCCCTTTTGACGGTAGATTCCCCTCTGAAAGGCTGGCTCTTACAAGCACCTGATTCTCACCAGGAAATAATTTTCCTATGTCTGTCAAGGGCAGTAAGGATGAATGTCCTTACAGGGTGGGATCCGGAGGCTCACAATGGAATCCGTGTAAATACACTGAAGACACCCTGGTAACATATGACCAAACAGAACGCAAGCCTTTGAGAGACAGAGGCCATACCATAGACTCCACTGTGCACACAGAGAGCGTGTCAGGATGACGCCTCTCCCGAGTCTCTGCTTATTTTTTTTAAAATCAAGGGAAAGGCTTAATTAATTCTGTTTAGAGAGCCTGACAAAAGGAAGGTGAAGCTAATGGACAAACACCTCTCAAGAGAAGCCAATGAATATGGAATCACGGAGCAGTGAACACTGCATCGCCTCTGACCACTTTCTCATCTGGGAAGGAAAAGCAGAGCTCGGAGGACAAAGAGGCTCTATCCACTGGAAATCAGACTTATCTGCACCTTGATCTAGGGATCAAATAACGTTTCACAACTGAGTAGATCTCTCACAGTCAACACGTTTACTTGGAAGTGGTGCGGTGTCGTGGTGTAAGCACAGGTGGGAGCTGTGGGAGCAGGAACCCCATTCAGTCCAACACCATCACCTCCCCGCCCTGGCGCATGACTGATATCCAGCAGCATGACTCTTATAGGACCACAGGTAAGTACGGGGCATTCCACGTGATGGGTACTTACTCAGTGTCTTATTTAGTACCTAACACATAAACAAGCATGGTTCTTTGTCACTGAGAGACTCACAACCCAACTGGAGAAGGGGGCATGAGAGCAACCAAATTGGATATAATGCAATTTTGTTATTTCAAACAATGAAAATGTGGATCATAAGGCAGGCAGTGTTATTCTAATTGATATATTTTAACATGATAGGTTTTAACATTTTAGTTGTAACTAGGAAGCTAAAAATTACTTGTAATTTTGTGAAATGTGACCATGAAATTGCAAGTATGGATAATGTTGCCTCAATCCCCAGTCTGCAACGAAACCAGTGAATCCTCATTCTGGGAAAACAAAACAAAACAACTTCAGTTTGAGCTTTCCCTGACTTTCGTGACCTGACGTTCAGTGACCGTCATTGAAGGGGAAATACACGTTCATACAACTCTGTGTCTATCATAAACAGGGGTCCACAGAGAGAAAGCAAATACTGAGCACTGTTGAGAGTTAGCACTGAGGTACAAAAGGCACAGTATGTTAAGAAATCTCTCAGAAACTTTTCCTGCCACAAGCACCCTCAGCTCTGTGCCCACAACCCATGGGAGTCGCCAAATGAACTTGTTACAAACGTGAATTCATATTCCCAAGATTCCAAAACTCAGGGAAGCATCGAGGAGGAGGCAAAACTGGCATCTGAAAGGTAATGCAAGAAACCAATGTAATGGTCCAGGCATGCGGTGATGACAGCCCTAAAGGGGGACAGTGCATGTGGAGAGAAAGCAACAGATGCAGGTAACATTATAAAGGGAAAATCAGCAGAGTTTGGTGATGGGTTGAATGAGGGATGAGCAGAATCAACACAAAAATGATGCCAGGGCTTCCCTGGTGGCTCAGCGGTTGAGAGTCCGCCTGCCGATGCAGGGGACGCGGGTTCGTGCCCCGGTCCGGGAAGATCCCACATGCCGCGGAGCGGCTGGGCCCGTGAGCCACGGCCGCTGAGCCTGCGCGTCCGGAGCCTGTGCTCCGCAACGGGAGAGGCCACAACAGCGAGAGGCCCGCATACCGCAAAAAAAAAAAAAGAAGATGCCAAAGTTTCAAACCTGTGTGGAATTACCACTTGACATCCTTGAATTTCAGTTTTCTCATCTATAAAGTGGAAATTAAAAACATCTGTCCCTATCTAACTCCCAGGTTTGCCTCAAGGGAAAGATAAGACAAAAAGAACTCTTGACCATTCAAGAAGCCCCTAGCTGGATTCTTCATTCTGTTTTCTTTGAGGGGAAGTTTCCCTTAAGGCCCAGTGGGATACTTTGGGAAGACAAAATCAATAGGCAGTGGAGTAAATTATAAGTAAATCGTACACAGAGAAAGAACGAGAACTTAAGTGGTCATTTGCTTAATCCTCTAGCTCCAAAATCCAAACTCAGTTTCCAGTGATGAAGCTCCGTACCTTCCCTGGTGGCCTATCACAACATTTATTCACTGACTAGGGAATATTTTTCACACCCAACCAAACTCTCTGAGTGCCCCCTTAAACCTATTTCTCATCCTAGTCCAGTGAGCATGGAGCAAAACCAATCATCTTCATCATCTTAAACCTGGTAATAATGTCTAACTTCCTCTGGCTCAGAGGAGGGAAGTCACAGAACGTAATCTCCAGTTTTAAAACCATTCCTCTTGTATCAGCTCACTTCAGAAGCACAGCCTGGATGAATGGCTTTAAGACTCGGAGATCATGAAGGCCTTGGGGTCGTTTATTATTTCTCATCTCCTTTACCGGTGCTATGACACTGAGTGAAGAGTCAGGACTTGCAAGTGAAGACACAAAATAAAGGAATTCTCTATGACTTCAGTTTCTTTTAAGATCTCCTTCAAGGAAGCCCCACGAGACCCTGTGACCCCAGGACCAGAGTGTGATGTCACTGGCCCAGACCAGCAGCTAATCAATAAATGCTCCCTCTAGCTTCCTTTCATGCCTTGGCACACGCCAAGGGAAATGCCTCCAACTATGTGACGTTTCACACGCTTTCAAGCCTTGCAAACAAGACTTTGAGAGCCTTTCTCCCCTTTGAATTCTAACCCAAGACTGTTAATATAGATGAAAACTCTTGAACAGGGAATGATGACAGCATCATGCTCCCGTACAACCCCATCCTGCTTGCACTCTTAGTATTTAAAGAAGAGTTTTGTCCTGAGATCCAGCTACACAACATCCCCAAATTCTGCAGAGCTCAGCTAGTGGGAACCATTCAGCAAAGAGGCCAGTTTTTTCAGAGTCTGTCATGGTGGACCACTGAATTATCAGTGCAGTTGGGTTTGAAGAATGTAAGAAAGCCCTTCCAACCCAAACCAGTGGTATTCTTGCCACTGGTCAATTCTGTACGCCACTGGAGGTCACAATAAAATGTCAGCGTTTGGTTGGGGTGGGATAGGTCCCTTCGAGCCAGTGTCTCTCTCCCATCAAACCTATTCAGCAGCTCCAGGGGATGGTAGGGAAGAAGGGTGCACCGGCTCAGCAGGGGGCTGGAGAAGGCAAGTCTGCCGCTCCACCACTTGGCAAGGTAGGACTCGGGGGCACAGCTCTGTCCATCACCAGTCACTGAAAGGGTGGCCAAATAAGAAGACTTGAAACAGCTCCTGAAAAGCCAGGAGCGGTCACTTCTATGGAAAAGCCCATGTAAGGAAAGCCCCTCCAGGATGGAATAAATCAGGAGCAGGAAGAGCGCTGCCACTGTCACAGTCTACCCAGCAGCATCTGGAATATCTCCGGGGAAATAGTAATTGCAGGCCTTTATGGGTCTGCTTATTTCTACAGTCTGGTCTGCAGAGACAGTAAATGTTGACTGTGTTTTAAGACAGGAGGCACCTGATTAATCATCATTTGCTACTTCTGACCCTGTGCCCGGGCTGGGGGGCAGGGCTATGCACACTCGGGACCCAGGATATGGGGGTGCACACAGTCATTTTAACTTTGACCTTGTGTTCTTGGCTCGAGTATGGCTAGAGAAGCAAGTTTTAGAAAACAGTATGTTGCCTTTGAAAGTTTCTGCTTTGGGGAAAGAGATATAATCATTAGTTTTGCCCTTAATTTCTTTTCTTTCCTTTCTTTGTTTTTAATCTTAGCACAAGGAATTGCATTTATTTGTTTGGTATTCATTCATGCATTCATTCATTCCCTCATTCATATTCTACCTTGTTCTGGAAAAGATTTTGTACAGTGCACACAACTGTCATCTAATTTGTCATTAACTTGCAGGACCCTGAAGGAATGGAACTTGAGGGGTGGAACGTGTGGCCCCTTGGGTGCAGGTATTATACTACCCGGAAGCGGGGAGGCAAGTGGGGTAAAGGCCGAACTGAGAAGGAGAGAGGCCCCACAGCCAACTTACCTATTCCACGCATGACGTGAAAACGGCTCACTGACTTCCTGTAGCAAATGCGAAAATAATCTGCACGAACTGACTCTGTGCATCTTCAAAGCAGGGCCACAGAGGCAAATTAAATCATCTCCCTTGTTCCATGTAGATCTATTTCAGAGGTGGAATACTCTTGACATTACCGATGTCATGACCTTAATTTCTCACCTGAGCAAGAACACACACTAAGGAACACTGTGCAAATGACTTGCAAAGGTCCGGCTTTCCTGACAGTGACGTCTGAATTTGTGTATTTCACCACAGTGAACTCCAAAAACGGTGGGCATTCAAATTTTGTTCTTTATAACGTTATTCTGGAAAGGAGACCATTCCCTGGGGTCTGTGACCTCTGCCGCAATGGGAGGGGACGTGTACGTATCTTGAGGTCTGGGTTTCAACGGAAAAGCCTTTGTTGATGCCTCATGTAAAGATGCACAGTTGAAGTGGTGCTTTTCCTATCTTTCTGAGTTACTGCAGACAGGACTTAACCCCAAGCTTTCAAAATGTTGTCCCCTCCTCACAGCCGTTCACATTTAAAAGGGCAGGGGAAGCAACTCCGGCATCAAGCTGGGGGTAGGAAATGCAATCATGACCAGCTTCTGCCCTGGAGGAGGTCTCAGCAGTAGTAAAGAGAGAGAGGCCAAGAAGAAGTCCTGGCAGAGACAGGAGGAAAGTGCAAGCGCACTCTGCCTGGGGAAGGGTGGCGCAGAGGATTAGCAGTTTGTGTGGCTGAGAATGGGGGGAAGTGAATTCCAGCAGAGAGAACAGGTGCGAAGACTCCAGGACACAAAGGGTCTGTCAGGGGACACCGAGGCTTCAGTTTGGCTGCAATGCGGGTGGTGGCGTTTGGGGGTAGGAGCGAAGTCAGGACCCTCACTGGTATTTGGGATTGAATTGTGCAGAGCCTAGCATGACCTGCTCAGCTGTTTAATGGAATCCAGTGTAATTAAGTGTAATGATCGCACTTGGAGTTTAGGAGTATAATTCTGTGGTTGTGAGGACACACTGAAGAGGGGGCAGAAAGAGAAGGATTTCCAGTAGAGAAAACAGGAACCTGTGGAAAAGTCCCGGAAAGGATGCTGGGCCCTGGCCGGGAGGGTGGGAAGGAGTAAGGATGGGTTCAACATTGCACTCAGGGGGTGTCTTCAGAAAGACAATGGAATTTGATGTGAAATATTTGAATTTTGCTGATTTCTACCTTTAATAGGCTCCTGCAGAATCCATTGTTAGGAGCTCACATTCATTCCCTGAACCCACATGTACTAAGTGCCAGCTTCTGTGCTGGGAGGTGGGAAGGCGGCGCATGTAAAGATTGCCAAGGCAATGATTTTTCAAATTCTCACAAGGAATTCACCGTCAGATGGGAAGTTGGACAAGTAATGAATGACAACGCAGTGGGATAAGTGCATACAAAGGGGCAGAGACAGGGGGACTCACGCCCTCCTGGGGGCTCTCAAGGATTTCTCCAAGAGCAATGGGTCATTCAGGCAGAGAGCAGAGAAGCCGGGGTCTCGGCCTTGTGCTAACAGGTAGATTCCCTATCTGTGTCGACAGATGGGAAAATGACTAGTCATGCAGACACCAGAGGAATCGGTGTGCATAAAAGTTGGGAACAGAGGCTCGAATCCTGAGGCCTGGCCTGGCTTTCCTAATGAGCATGTTCTGAACCAGAAGAGCCAACCGTGAGAGTTCTGGTAAGTTTCTCCCTGAAGACCCCTTTTTAAGCAATATGAGGATCTTCCTATTTTAAGGGTAAAACCTAAAAATTGCCATTTTTTTTGCCATCAGATTATGTTTTTTGAAGTCTGTCATATTAAGTGCAAAAGGTTAAAGTCACAAACCAAATTACCCTCTCACGTCTCATCCTCTCTGTAGGATTCCTGACACCGCCCCCCACCCCAATCCTCCACCCTTCCTAATCTCTGGGCTTGGCTCTTGGCAGTGGCCACTCACAAGGCTGGAAGGTGGTTTCATGGCCAAGTCTGGCAGAGAGAGCTGGAGAACTAAGTTGCCGGTAGGATGTGGTCCCTCCTGAAGTTGCCCCATCAGCCATCCGGGTGTGCAGCAGTGACCACCGCAGCCCTGGGGGAAAAAGCTGGAGGGGTGGTATTAAGCACGTGCTGCAGGAGGATGAGGCCGCAGAGCTGGACAAGCCCTCACGTCCCCACTGAATCCCTCCATGACTAGGAAACCTCGGTTTCTGCCTCATTTGTAAAATGCTCTGTGGGTCTGTTGTGAGGGGACGGTGGGCTGATGAAACTACTAGTAATAGTGGGTAAGATGCACACAGACATGCTATTGATCCAAATCACACCATGAGAGGCAGCACAAGCTGACGCAGAGCCCGCAGGAGCTAAGACTCTGGAGCCAGAGTTAACCTGTTTGACCTCAGGCGTGTGACTCTCCGTGCCTGTCTGTCACCAGTAAAATAGATTTAAATTAATGTATGTAAATGTATTGTGTATGTAAATGAGCTAACGTATGTGCTATGGACCAAAACTTTGGGTCCCCCAGAATTCATACGTTGAAACCTAACCCCCAGTGTGATGGTGTTTGGAGGTGCACCCTTTGCGAGGTGATTAGGTCATGAGGGTGGTGGCCTCATGAATGGGATTCGTGCCCTTACAAAAGAGGCCCCAGAGAGCTCCCTCACTCTTTCCACCATGTGAGGACACAGCGAGAAGATGGTCATCTATGAACCTGGAGGCAGGCTCTCACCAGACACCACAACTGCCAGCATCTTCACCAATCATCTGTGAGAAATAAATGTTTGTTGTTTAAGCCACCGAGTCTATGGCATTCTGTTATAGCAGCCCCAATGGACTAAGACAATACATAAATGTACTATGTCTGTAAATGAGTTAATGTATGTAAACACACATTTGTGCATCATACATGTAAATAAGTTAGTACATGTAAGTATATTGTGTATATTATGTATGTATCATTCGTGTAAATGAATGTATGCAAAACACTTAGAACAGTATTCAGCAGTTAGCACGATGTAAGTATTAGCTACGATTATTATTACCTTGGAAATGAGAATGCTATTCCCTTTTTTGCTGGGATTCAAAAATCAATGCTGAGTCAGAGTTACAGAGAATGGCTCTAGTGGTTCTCTCCACAGTGAACAAACCTGCCCCTTAGTTACACAAGCAGTTCACTCACCTGGTTTGTGTGTGCACATGACCCCGCCCTTCTCGTTTCAGGTCTGCTCTTCTCCCAGGAGGGGAGCGTTCCACATGCCACATGGCTTCCCTCTGTATCTGTGGCTGCCCAGGCTGTTCCCCACATGTCCAGCTCTCCTCCTCCACCACCCCCGTACTGTCTGTCGGTCTGTGCCTGCACCATTGCTGTTTCAGTATTAACAGGCCAAGACCAAGCTGGAAATAGCTCTGCGCTGTGGGGTTTCAGCACTGCCTCCTGTCTGTCTAACGCCCCTCATGATATACAGCTGCCCATGAGCCGGAAGCGTTCCCAGCATCCGGGGCACCAGGTGACTGGCTTCTGGGGGCAGCACTTGCCCCCTCTCTAAGGTGCTTTGGTTTCTCCTAAGGGATCGGGGCCACCCTCTATCATATCTGTGCTGCTATCAACCAGGCTTCCCACAGGAAGAGGGTACAAGCTGCATTATTCTTGATCATGGCTCCCCTTGGGAGCTGTGATTTTGAAGGCGAGACACCGAAGTCCAGAATCTATTCTCTTCAGAGCACAGGGGAGTCTGGGGGAGGCCACCTGGGTGGAGATAGGGTCTGTCTGTCACCATTGTCTCATGAAAACACTGTAGGGGCAGGGAGTGAGGGGTGGTGAGAGGGAGTTTACAGCTGGAGGGAAGGATGTCTTCAGGGGAGACAGAGCAGCTGACAGCAGGTGTAACAACCTGAGATTCCCACATCAGACTTCCTCAGGAGGGGAGAGACTGACAGCTTGTCAGAGTTGCACTTCTCTGTTCCCAGAAACTTAAGGGGTCCCCGAGAACCTTCAGGATGTGAAGTGAGATGTTTGAAACCTCTGTACTCTGTGAAAGCAACACAAAATGCAAGTTCCCTCTTCGTTCTTCTGCTAATAGAATTAGGAACAGAATATAGTAAGAGGAACAGAGGATTAACATCTGATGATCTCTAAATTTTAAAACAAATATCATGGCAGAATTAAAATGAAGTAATACTATAAGCTACAATTTTATTTCAAAGGAAAGAAATGAGATAGTAAGTTGCCAGGCCCAGCATCATATGTGTAGCTCAACAAGTCTCTCTCCTCCCTCAGCAGAAGGAAAGCTCTTTAAAGGCAAGATCTGCATCTTGGGGGTATCTGAGTCTCCGTCCAAGCGAGGAGATGGCAAACGGGAGACGCTCAATGAATTGAAGTGACAGGCATTTGTGTATTCAAATGAATAAACACTCCCCCCCCAAAAAAAGGTGAGTAAGATACAGCCTCTTTCCTCCACGTTCATGGTCTGTACAGGGGCACATGAACAGTGCATGGAGGTGGGACAAGGGGGAGGAGCTGCAGGTGGCAGGTAACACAGGAGCTGGGCCTTGAGGGAAGAATGGCATTTTTTCCAGGCCAGCAAGTGATGGGGAGACAAGCATCCCTGGCAGAGACCAGGTCAGGTGAACAGACAGGGAGTCACCTCGAAGGGGCCTGGCACGTCAGTAACATATAATGTGACATGAAATTTGCAGCCAAAATGCTGAAAATATTGATTGAGAAAAACAGACTTACCCAAGAACAAATCAAAAACCCTTGTTACTCGCTGTCCATTTGGTAGTAAAAAGAGATCTCCTTACATTTTAATTTAAGTACCATGAGCCTGCATACACAAAGGCTTTAAGAAAACCCATAATAGATTCCAGTAGATGTAGCAGAATGATGAGTCGTTTTTCTTATATAATCTGACAAGAATTCTGCCTCGACTCCTGTCAAAGATTTGAGAGCATCTTCTGTGACACTAAATCGCCTAGACAGAAAATGCATTAACTAACCCTCTCCCCTTCTCACCTCTCTCCAAGCCTGGGTAAGTGAGACACTGGGACTGAGGTCTCGTGAGTGACAACGTCATGCATTTGGCCTTGCAAATAAAGGCGTCCTTCCCAAGCGTTATGTTGCTATGCAAGTAAATGGTGACTGAAATTATTCAACCTGAATGTTCTGAGAGGGCAGGCAGGAAACATGGTGGGCACCCTGTCCCTGCAGCTCTCTGCCCTCTGATCCTCAGTGAACGGACATTTAGCCAGCACTTACTGTGTGCAGGGAGGACCGGGCCTGGACATGGTCAGATGAAGTCCCTTCCTTCAGAGCCCCCGGGGGAAGTGGGCCAGACCCAACACAGCAAAGTAAACACTGAACTGGAGGCCCACCAGGTGCTGTGAGGACAGCAAGAGGCTTGGGGGCCCAAGGGAAACTTCCGGGGGAGAATAACGCCCAAGTTCAAGCCTGAAGAAGAAAGATGAGTTAAGAACCAAGGAGGAAGATGTGGGAGCAGGGCCAAAGGCCTGGAAGTGAGAGGAAGCGCCCTCCTTGCAGCACTGAAAACCGTTCACTGGGGTCCAAAGGGGCCAGCAGGGAAAGGCCAGGCTGGAGGGCTGGAGCAGCCCCAGGCAGCCCCCGGCTGAGTGTTTTGGATTTTCAGCTGAGGGCAAGGGTGAGCTTAAAAGGGAAGCCATGTGATCAGCTGGGCAGAAGTGGGATGGAGAATTTGGGCAGTCGTTGGCACAATCCAGGTTCAGTCCCCTGCTGGCCTGGGAACCACTCTTGTCCTTCACAAGAGGACCCTAAGAAGTTGCAGGTGGTCACCCGCTGGCCCTGCATCTAGATGGTTGGTCATTCATTCCAGGCTGCTCTGGCTGTGATCCTAGGACCCTAGTTTTCTAAGAATCAAGGGCCTTCTTAGTATCCAAGATGGATTTCTTATCCCTGAAACCCAGTGTTACTCCCTTCAATGTCACCCCCTTTCCCCCTCAACCTTGGAGGGCTGTTGACTAAATATCTCACTTCTGGTTGGATGGACATCCTCCGAGATTGACCTCAATCTGGACCTTTCCCCCCAAATACCTGTATCTCACCTGTGCTTCTTCCCCTGATAGGTTTAAATCCAATTTGAGACCTAAATATGAACTCACATCTCCCATACCCATCTCGTGAACAGCCCACCTAAAGCTTCCACACCGATGGGTCACTGGGAGTCTCAGTCCCAACATTTCTTGGTCTGGAACATCCCACCATGCCCTGAGCTCCACGGGACCATGAGAAGAGGCTCTCCCACAGTCCAAATCTAGCTGCAGGCCTTGCTTCCTCAAGCACAGTTGTTGCAGACTTGCTATTACCCTGTGACAAAGTATGATTATTTTCCCCCCTCTGCAAATAACGAGCTTAAGGCCCAGAGAACCCTTCCTGCTATGGTCGGAATGTTTCTGTTCCCCCCAAATGTATATGTTGAAATCCTAACCCCCAAAGATGATGGTATTAGGAGGTGGGACATTTGGGAGGTAATTACGTTGTGAGGGTGGAGCCCCCATGAATGAGATTAATGCTCTTATAAAAGAGGCCTCAGAGAGCTCCCTTGACCCTTCTGCCAAGTAAGGATACCATGAGAAGTCTGCAGCCTAGAAGAGGGCCCTCACCGGACCATGCTGGTACCCTGATCTTGGACTTCCAGCCTCCAGAACCATGAGAAAAAAATTTCTGTCATTTATAAGCTACCCAGTCTGTGGTATTTTGTTATAGCAACCTGAACAGACTAAGAAAGTCCCTCAGGCCACACAGCAAATGAAGGAAGAGAGCTGGGGTTCTGACGCACATCTCTAATCCATGTTCCTTCCACTACACCGCATTCAGCTTCATTAACTCATCGCACTGCTGGTGGTGATGACAATGGAGAAAGTGAAGATGGTGAGAGCTTCCTTTTGGCTACCCCTCTGCAAAGAGATCTGGATTCTCGCTCAGACTGCCAATTCAAGGCCACTTAAAATCTACCAATCTGGTCAGATTTTCTGCTAACTAAAGATTAATATACATGAACACATATTATTGATACTATCCAAGCTATTTGGAAAATTCTGGAAACCTAAAATTAAAAAAAAAACCCTCTATCTGTTTTTGCTCATATTACATAGCTGGTGTCTTCCACACAATGCCTGGTACTTTTGAGTAGGCAGTCAGGAGTGTTTGTTGAATGAGTGCTTCTTGGGAGTTAGACCATGGCCTAGATTGAGACAGACGTCACTTACAGCCTCCCTCCAGGTGTATGTTTCACAGTGTAACTTCTAGATGGGGTTAATTTGGAAGAGTGCGTCCTTCTGGCAGTGAGTTCCACACTACTAGGGATATGCGACGGCTGTGAGGAGCCACAGTGGGAGTGGGGTAAAGAGAGAAACAAGACATTTTCATGAAGATTAATGTGCGAAAATTTGGGCATTTTTGTGCAATGCTTGCTCTACAGAGTAAGCAGGTTGTGGCCAGCATTAACTGGTAGATGTAAGACCATTCATCTGGAATCAATGCCGCCTGCAAGCTGGAGCTCTGACTCGGGACTGCATCTCTGTCTCTTCAGAGAGAACCACAAGACTGTCAGTGCTCACCTGCCACAGAGATGCTGAGGTCCTCTTCTGAGGTCTCCAAGGTCTTAGATTTTCTTCCCCATGCACAGCTCCCCACTTCGCTCTCTGAGCTTATGCCTGTTTTCTGTTTTCTCTAAGCTCTCTTGAATATGCATGTCACTCTTCCCTAGAAACCGCTAAATGAGTGGTCCACAAAATGAACTCCCGGGCTTCCCTGGTGCTGCAGTGGTTGAGAGTCCACCTGCCGATGCAGAGGACACGGGTTCGTGCCCTGGTCCAGGAAGATCCCACATGCCGCGGAAAGGCTAGCTCCGCAACGGGAGAGGCCACAACAGTGAGAGGCCCGCGTACCACAAAAAAAAAAAAAAAAAAAAGAACTCCCAAAGAAACCCTTATTTCAAAAGTTCAGTAACAACTGACTGGGTCGCATCTGAATTTGAGGCACGTCATCCCCTACGTTAGTCTTTCTTCCTAAATGCTCACTAAACCTTCCTGCAAATCCTCTGAAAGGGCAGAGGATGGCTTCCCTTTGTCTGCTCCTGTGGGGCAGCATCTCCTTCTACTTGGACATACTCCTCCTCACTCCAATCCTGATATTCCGATGGGAGCAGACACTTTTTTACACCCCACGCCCAATCAGGGCCAACTCCAGCCCTTCTCTGGAATTTTGAGCTTAGGGTCACAGGAGTCCGTGGGGTCTGCTGGTGGGAGCTATATGATAATGACGCTTTAGAGCTGTCAGCAGCTGTGTGAGGGCCAAGGCTGGTCTGAACTGAAGAATGAAGCCAAAATGTGGAGGAAGCACAAATGAGAGGCAGAGGGAGAAAGACAGTCCTGGATCCTCAGTGGACCCAGCTCCAGACCTTCCTGACTTTCCCGGGTCTGGGGCCATAGACACCAACATCCCTCCAGTCATTTCCCATTCCTGACAGTTTGAGTTTCTGTTGCTTGAAACTAAAAAGACTTCTAATTAATAAAAATCCCTTTCATTCTCCTTTAGTCCCCTTTGCTCATCCCCACTCCAGACTATACCACCTTCGAGTACACATATTTTTCAAGATAACTTCAGAATGTCACCGATCATCGATGTTAGTCTCATATCTTAACAGGAGCATTCGCAAGAGAAACCAGGCAACATGGGAATTTTGAAAGGTCGGAAGCGGCTCCCTCGGTGATAAAAGCAGAATGGAGAATGCAAAGGCCATGGAGCACAACCCAGGATGGTAGACGGCTTTCTCTACGACCTTGAACAAAGCCCCTTGCTTCAGCCCACCTCAGAGAGGATGAGTACAATTTCCTTATCACATACTTTCAGGGGAATTCTATCTGTAAGTAAAGGACACATGAGTTCTTTTAAGAGAGTCTGTAGGCACACAAACGTTCTGCATGCCACTGTGATTCATTCATACGAACTAATCGCAGGGAAATTGCAGGTAGTACATCAAAGTGTTAAAAACGAAACAAAAGCACATCCTTCCCCGCATGCTGCACTATCACTTGTCATTACAATGCAATTGGAATACTTTAGGAATATGATAGTGAATTCAGTAAAAAGGAAAAAGGGAGAAAACTCACCAGGAAGCCAATTATACATATATATCGTACAAATTTCAGCCTTATGAATGATGATAACAATAACAGGTATTTTTAGTTTGAGTTGTCTACCTAAAGAATGATTTTTAACTCCTCCAAATAGCAATTTGGGGGATCCTTAAGGACAGAGACCATTTTGAACTCATCTGTGTATTCCCAAAGTGACCAACACATAGCAGGTACATCATACATGCCTTATGGATGAATCAATGGACAGACACATGAATGGATGGATGATGGATAAATGAATGAGGGATGGTGTAGGCAAAAGCAGGAAAAATAACCGTAAAATGACTGTTATACTCTATACTTTAATGTCTTTCAGTGCAGGAAGTTCTCTCTGCCTGTTACATGGCTAAGCATTTGTGGGGCTATGAAAGCAGTATAAACCAAGATCCCCACTCTCACGCCTAAACCCTCAGTGGAGGAGATAAATTATACCCATAAAACAATGAGAGCAATATAAAGCAGTAAGTGGTTAATGAGCAGAATCTGTGCTACGGGTAGTACATGGTACAAAACATCAGAGGATCCAGGGAGCCGGCTTGGGGAATAGATATGGGATGTTGACGAAAGCAGGCACTTAGCCAGCTCTGGCAGACAGGGTGGGTGTGGACACAGGGGAGAGAGTGGTCCATTATGAGAGAAAATTAAGAGCAGAAGCCAGACTACCAAATGTAAATTAGATAGCTAGTGGGAAGCTGCCGCATAGCACAGGGAGATCACCTCTGTGCTTTGTGACCATGAGAGAGGTGGGATAGGGAGGGAGGGAGGGAGGGAGACGCAAGAGGGAAGAGCTATGGGAACATATGTATATGTATAACTGATTCACTTTGTTGTAAAGGAGAAATTAACACACTATTGTAAAACAGTTATACTCCAATAAAGATGTTAAAAAAAAAAAAAAAAAAAAAGAGCAGAAGCCAGACAGGGAGGGCAGGCAGGATGGGTTTAGGGCGCGCTGCCTCTCCCAGCACTGTCTCCACAGACCACTGCCCAATAAATACCTACAACATACCTCCTGAAACAGAAGTCGACACTCAAACATTTCTATCGGCACTGAGCTAGTGTTCTAGACACAGAATTTTCATGGGACTCAATCACCCACACGGCTCAATATAGTGTAGTATGAGATTCACTGTTAAGTCAGCGCCAGGGCTCCTGTCCCACCCAGCTCTGATCCAGAGTTGTTGTCATTCTGGAATACGGCTAAAGTACAATGGACTTTTCTCTCATGGAATTTAGGACATTTTTCGGTTTGCTTTGGCCTTTTAACAATCATTTTGAATATTAGTTTACTTTCACTGGCTTGCTTACTGCATGGAAATAGGAGCCACACAAGACAATCCAAACCATTAGAGCTTTCAATACAAGGGATAAAACACCACGGTGACAGTTACAAAGCTCTCTGAGATGATGAGTGAAGAGGACAGCAGCAGGATGCTGGCAGCAGAAGAGGATGCCCTAGTGCCTGCCTCATCCATGTTCACCGCCTTGCAAACGCAGCTGCCCCATGACAGCCAGGGACGTCTGCTTACCGGGTCTTTGCTGAAGCCAAATGACTACATATCAAGTGTGTAGAGAGATGGCATCATGTAGCCATCCAGAGAACAAGTCCCAGAACCAGGGCTCGTATATATATCCCAGCCCCACCGCAGACCAGGCACATGACCTCGGGCAGATTCCTCACATCTGTTTCAGCTTCCTCCGATGTAAAATGGGGGTGATTAAAACAGACCCTTCCCACAGACTCGTAATGAGGATTTAACAAGTTAATACCTGTGAAACACTCAGAACGGGGTTTCAGTGGCACAAAGAAATGGCCAGTATATGTTGTAAGATCAGGAAAGGAATACTGGAAACAAAGATGTAGGGTGTTCCCATCCACTCTGAAAAGCTGGGACGCTTCTGGGAAGTGTCTTACCTTCTCTGAATCTCATCCATCAGGAGGACCTAACACTCCCCCCTGCCCCCTACTGCCCACCTCTTAGAACTGTATGAAAGATCAAGAGAGACAATACGGATGAAAGGAAGTGTAGGCCACAAGCCTTACACAGATGTGAAGGATCATCATTGCAGAATGGAGACCCAGGTCATGATTCCATCCATCCATTCATTCACCTAGTATGATGGCTAATTTTTTGTGTCCATTCGGCTGGGCCACAGTACCCAGATATTTGGTCAAGTATTATTCTAGATGTTTCTGTGAAGGTATTTTTTAGATGAGATTAATATTTAAATCAGCAGACTTTGAGTAAAGCAGATGACCATCCATAACATGAACGGGCCTCATCCAAGCAGTTGAAGGTCTTAATAGAAAAAGACTGACCTCCCTGGAAGAAAAGGGAATTCTGCCAGCAGATTCTCCCCTGGGTCTCCAGCCTGCCAGCCTTCCCACACATTTTGGACTTGCCAGCCTCCATAATTGTGTGTTCTCTCTCTCTCCCTCCACACACACACACACACACACACACACACACACACACACGCACACACACACATACATCCTGTTGGTTCTGCTTCTCTAGAGAGCCCTGACTAATACACCTACTATTTACTGAGCACCTGGGTAGGGTTCAAAGTGGGGCAAGAGAGACATAGCCCTGCTTTCATGAAGCTTACAGCCAATAAAGAGACCCATTAAATATGGAACTATGGAGATCAGTTATCTATAGGGTGATGAATGCAATGAAGAGAAACTTTGGGTGCTATGAAAACATGTAATGGGGCACCTAACCAGGGAAATCTTCCTCAAGGAAGTGGCATTTCTGCAGATATCCCTGGGATGGGCAGGAACCAGCCAAGCAGAAGCTGAGGAGAGAAACAGCAAGACCTCTAGACAAGAGCAAGTTTTCTGGTGCCATTCTTGCCCAGGCTCTGGCCACTTGCACTTAGAACCAGAGCAGACAGTCTGATTTCAGAGCCGTGTAGCTGGTGGTAGTCTGAATGGCGTTTTATTTGCCCTCGAGTCCTTTGGGGCCCCTGGAGGGTGCTACTTTTACCGTGTTCTATAGAATGGGGGATGGAGTGGGGGAAGGCAGACCAACAATCCTGCTCTCTGATCTTCCCATTTCCTGTGATTTTTAACTTTCCACTGCTTTACATGACATAGTGCAGGGAGTATTTTACTGATT
Source organism: Physeter macrocephalus (assembly GCF_002837175.3). Taxonomy (NCBI): domain Eukaryota; kingdom Metazoa; phylum Chordata; class Mammalia; order Artiodactyla; family Physeteridae; genus Physeter; species Physeter macrocephalus. The sequence continues at coordinate 53,226,887 of NC_041217.1, forward strand.
GGGCTTTTAAAACTTTGCCCTTCGTTGAAAACCTTCTGGTACAAATATGGTAAAATGTTTTCTCAAAATATGGGTTTTTAAAACTTTGCCCTTCATTGAAAACCTTCTGGTACAAATATGGTAAAATGTTTTCTCAAAATACTTAAAACAAGAAACAGATCAAGTTCACGATTTGATTAGCTACAGCTAGTACACTGCTCCACTAATGAATCCACCAAATATTCATGGTTGGTGGTAAGGAGATCTCAACTAAGCTGCAAATAGACAAAATTTCTACCTGAATAGTTGGCTGTAGCATGGAACACACAGGCAAGACCAAGGGAACAGGAAAAGAAACTTGGAAGGAATTTTGTCCCTAGCACTAAATGCTACTGCCATGGTTCTATTTCTGTTGTTTCATCTTGAAAGTCAAATACTCAGATTCAATGCTGGAACTTAGAGGTTGGTTTGTGGACCATATGTTTGTTCACCTGTCCCCAATTCATATATTGAAATCCTAACCCACAAGGTGATGGTATTTGGAAGTGGGGCCTTTGGGAGGTGATTAGGTCATTAGGGTGATGCCCTCATGAATGGGATTAGTGTCCTTATAAGAAGAGACAGGAGAGCTTGCTTGTGCTCTCTCTACCATGTGAAATACAACAAGAAGGTAACTGTCTGCAAATCAGGAAGAGAGCTCTCATCAGACACCAGATCTGCCAGAACCTTGACCTTGGACTGCTCAGCCTTCAGAACTGAGAGAAATAAGTGTTTGTTGTTTCAGTCACCCAGTCTATGGTATTTTTGTGATAGTAGCTGGAATGGAGGAAGACAGCATCACAGAACAGAGCTAACCTGAACTTGTAAAGCAATATGAGAGAACGTAGGGAGTCTTATGTTGTGGCTGTCAGGAGCTAGAGGATTTTTACTTCAGAAACTATTTAATAATCTAAGCAAAATGTGTTTTGCTTTTAAGAATGTATCAGAACAATTTTCCCCCTCCATAATGATACATTTTAGTTCAGTGAAGCACTAGAAAGGAATTCAAATGTTTTGTTATGCTAGTCATTGAGTAGGCAAGAAGAGTGTTTCCTACTCTGAGGCACAAAGGACAACTTTCTAATTAACTCAGCAGTTTGGACTCACCATTTTTTTTTTTAATAAAACATTACTATCAATCCCATTTTAATGGGATAATTATAGCAAATCATGATTAACTTCTCTTTCAGCCATTAGCAAGAGAAAGACGCAGAAAGATAAGATGTTAGAAATGTTAGCTTAAAATATACCTACTGTTCCCATACTCTCGATATCAGTAATTGTCTAATTGTGCTGAGCCGACTAAAATGTGGTTTTTGGACAAAGAATGATCTAAAGCCCTATTCTGGCATTATCATCCATCTTATTGCCCTTTGTTTAATTGAGAAAGTGGCATTGATTCCAGAGAGAATTCCCCCATTTTATCTCGTGTTTTCATTCCATAAGTCAGGATGCTAATTAGGGATTACAGGTATTCAGGGAGGCCCCAAACCTATCCTCCAATTATGGTAAAGGTTTATAGCCTTTAAAAAGCCCCTTTAGAAAAATCACCTTCCACCTCCTTCCACACAAGTGTGTGCATGTGTGCGCACACACACAAACACACACACACACACACACACACACACTCCTATCATCTCCACTTAATACCTAAAAAAATAGAGTCTTAGAATTGAAGCTGAAAGTCACAAAAGGGGGGGAAGCTTAAGAATCACTCAAATTCTTCCTTAAAGTCTTCATGACTTTCATGATCTTTCACACCCCAAAGCTTAAATTTTTGTCTTCTCCCACAAAAATGGGTTGACAAGTTACTTCATCTTGTTGGGCCTCAGTTTCTTCCTATGCACAGTGGGAGGACTGGACAAAATGGTCTTTGGGAAAACTTCTCAGTGAGGGATGTTGATGGTGCTTGCACGTCGCCAGGGTGCCAGCACTAGGCAGCAGCCTCTCCCCGATGTCCCCCTCCCAGGGCAACTCAGGTGCTGAGGAGTAAGCAGGGCCAAGGACCACGAGGGTCTTGTCCTTCAGATGCTCTTGGTGTTTCTGCCTCATTACAACAGCTCTATCATGCAGCTCTATCATTCAGCACTACACAGTGCTGAATGCCCAGTTAGGATGCCTAGTACTAAATAGAATTACGTTAAAATACTCAACATTTTTTGGGTGTCCTTTATGTAATCTGGCATTGAAAGGGTACAAACTTCCTCTCTGCTTACCCAAGAGTCCTTTCATACAGTTTGCTCTGTGTAGATACTTCAGGCAAAGAAAACCAGAAAACGAGTATTTTATATGTAATGTGCCATCCTGTGCCAGAAATCTGACATAATTAAACTGAAATGTGTTCATTACCCTTCTCGTTCTTGACCTAATAAGGAAGCCAACATAAAATTATATCCAAACAACTTGGTCAGCTGTCTTAAAGGCAGTCATGTTAATAATGAAGAACAACAATGACCGCCGTGCTTTCTTTTACACGTGGTTTACCATGACTTTTCTGTCCAGTGACCTTTAATGGAGAACATCTTCCTAATACTTCCCTGTCTTTGCAAGAATGAGCCTGCTAAATTCAAGAGTGGCATGCAGGGGGTGAAGAAAAAACTCTCTCCCCATCACTTAGCCCCGTGGTCACGTTCCAGAAGCAGCGCTCCGGGGAGCGGCACCTGCAGCTCCTGAGCTCCGGTTTCCGGTAGCGGAGCATCATGCTGCGCATGTGCGGCAGAGGGGGGCGGGCTCCAGGACAGGTGCGTGCACCTCTGCATACACGGCGGCGGCGGGGGGGTGGGGGAGAAGAAATCGCAAAGATTAATGAGTCAGAACATTTTCCCTAAGTCTCCTTTCTCTGGAGATGCAGGTTGGAGGAAGGGTCAAAATAAGAAAGAAAGGAAGGAGAAAAAAACCAAACTCTTAACTACAGGAGCTTAGCCGAGTCAACCACAACCAACCGAGCACAGAAAAGAACTGCAATTAGGGAGTGGAAGGTCACATGAGTTTATTTCCCAGAAGAGCTAACAATTCAATTTTCAAAGCTATCAGGCCAGCTATACTGATGAATGTGCATGTATTATTTACGCAGTCTATTTCTCCCCACCCCGCAAAGCACACCAAAATAGAAAGCTCACGATTCCTTTCTACTGTCTGGCGTGTGTAAGGGGGGAGTAATCACTGGTGTGTAGTGGGATCGAGAATTTTCCATCACATTAGAATACTTGAAATGAATGTTACAGACTGACTCAAATCTTTCCTCTCTGATAAAGCTTCAGGATGAGGAATGGTAGAAATGATAATGAGGAATTTGATAATTTGCATACTATTTAAATAACCCGGACCTTGGTGGGCTGGAAGGCATGAAATTTTCTCCTTGGTATAACCTGGCATCACTTCCTGAACAAGAGAGAGCTACATCAGCCATTTCTACTTGTTGAACAAATGTATGAGCTACATTTGTACCTTAAAAAAAATCTTATTTTAATCTAATTTTTCTATCTTATTGTTTTCCTCTTGTAATGAGAACATAAATTGAACAGTTATCTTGGCTTCTTCTTCCTTACAGTGTCACAAGGGTTTAGTAATCGAATGACTTCTCTAAAAACGTTAAGAAATCTGTAAAGGGAAAGAATCTCTACTGAAAAGCACACAAGGTTCATTTATTTTTTTACCATGCTATTAGTTTACTACCAAATAAGTGGAAGTTTAGAATTAAACTAAACCTAGATAATATAGGACCTGGTAAATGAGTGAAGTAGTGAGTGAAAGTGAGTGTGTGTGTGTGTGTACGTGTGTGTTGCGGGGAGAGATGTTATTTAGAGAATATATGTTTTATGTTTTAACAGAGGTCAAAATATGTTGCTACCAGGTTTGAAAAGTAGTGCTAAATAAGAGGCAGATGACTTAAAATCGAGGACTGTGAAGAAAAAAGAATAATGGCTCCAGCTTTTATTGCATAAGAAAGATAATTTAGCCAAACAAGCAAGTCTATTTTTAAATCGCAACTCCAAGGACTCTGCGGAATTGTCTGCCTTGGGGCTGCACTGTGTACAGAGGAGAAATCTCAGTGAGACACTTCGGAAATGCACAGATGGATGGGCATGAGTGGCGATGGGGATCCAGTGCGACGGATACCACACAACCCTTCTTCTACCCAGACTAGGGCTAAGCAGGGGTCCCCAGGAGAAGGAAACAGCATTTGTAGCTCAGGAGTGATGGCTGAGGCTGAACGCCAGGCAGGCATTTTCACAGGGGCCTAGCGTTCATGGAGATCAGGATATACACCCCCCACTTCCTTTGCAGGCATGTGGCCCAGAGCACCCAACCAGCTTCTGTGTACTGTCGCCAGCAGTGGCACCTCCTGCAGTACCTGGAACACAGTATGTCTACAGATATTCACCGAGTGAATCGAGTAGGACAAGCCCTCCTCAACCTGTCTCGAGCTCAATTTTCCATAATTATTCTTGTTTGTTTCATCCAATTTTTATGATCTTTTCAAATTTTATAGAGTCTCTTCTCTTGTTGCTAGCACCCACCTATAAGAGTTTTCTTATATTCCCAAAACATATCAGGGGAAACAAAGGCTGAGTGCTGACGATTCCATCTTTTTGAGGCATTCCTGGAGATTATGAAGGAAAAGAAGGCGCCTTTTTCCTTCATGCTTCATGTATTTCCCTTCAGGAATACTGCCAGGAAGAGTAGAATTAACAAGGTGAATTGTCGTCATGATGAATGTGACTGTGGCCATTACCATTCTCACCTTTAAAAGCATTTATGGGGCTTCCCTGGTGGCGCAGTGGTTTGAGAGTCCGCCTGCCGATGCAGGGGAACCGGGTTCGTGCCCCGGTCCGGGAAGATCCCACATGCCGCGGAGCGGCTGGGCCCGTGAGCCACGGACGCTGGGCCTGCGCGTCCGGAGCCTGTGCTCCGCAACGGGAGAGTCCACAACAGTGAGAAGCCCGTGTACCGCAAAAAAAGAAAAAAAAAAAAAAAAAAAGCATTTATGCACCCGTGGTGGGGCTGCAGAGCCAAATACTGAGTGAGTTAAACAGGTAAGATGCTTTGCTCTAGAAGCTTGTAATCCAATACTAAGAGCTCTGACATTAATCTCTGACACACTAACAAATGAACCTTAAACATGGATGTTAATTAATTGTGCAAACAAATTTCATGAAGAGCTTTTACTGGCTTAGGAGAAGGAACCATTTTCAAACAGATTAGAAATATCATTTACATAAAGCCAAACCCATGAAATATAAACAGGGACTAAGCTGCTTTGATCCACTAATCATCTTTATCTATTCATTAAAAATGTCTCTACAAGACCACTTAGTACTATAGCTTCTTTATATAACTCGAAAGTTAGGCAGAATTATTTGAAGTCTGTGATTCCAACTTTTCCTTAAGTCAAATAGTCCTTCATATTGGTCCAAGTCGGTGAGATGTCTGTTATAAGGCTGTTATAAGGCTGACTGTTATAATGACTAGATTATAAGTGCTGTCGGGGCAGGCATTCTGCCTGTGTGTCCATCAGGGCAAGCCTAGTGCCCAGCACAGGGCCTGACACATAGAAGGTGCTCAGTAAATATTTGCTGTGTGCCAAGTACTGCTCTAGGTGCTAGGGATTCTGAGGTGCTTCCTGTGTTGTGAGTGTGCTGTGATTCAGCTCCAAGTGCACTGAAGTTACCCCAAGTTCTTCCATCCCTGTGGCCTCCAGAAAAGCTTTTGCCTCAAGAGGCACTTGGTGGCCAGCAATGACTCTGGGTGGAGGAAGGGGTGCAGGGAGGGAGGAAGTTGTTGCTGGAAATCATCAGCAGTGGGACGAGGGGAGGGGTCGGTGGAGCACCTCTGACTCGCTGTGTGTCTACCATGGCCTGTCACTGCCCTTTCTCTCCCACCATGACTCTGAAAAGGGACACATGTCCTTCTCCACTGGATGGAGGCGACTGGTTCCCAATTTATTTTACTACCGTTATGGTCCCATTACATTCTTGCCTCCACTCAGATTTTTAAAGGTCATGGATATCTAGAGGCCACCCAGTGAGACGGAAGAGAATAAAATGTCTTACAGGTCCTGACCTCTGGGCTTGACTCAGAAGGCACTGGAAAATCTCCTGCTCCCTCGGGGCCTCAGTTGTCTTGTCTACAAATGAGAGGAGAGCTCTAAACAAACCCACAAAAGCCTGTCTTCAGGTCTCCTGAGGAAGTCCCTGATGGTTAAGGATAAGAGGTGGGGCGAAGTGGCGTCAGCTGCGCTGGACTTGCTGCCCATCCCGCCTCAAGAGCCCCCCCCACCCCGCCCCACCCAGGTTAAATAATTAAGTTGCTTTTGGCAGTACAATCAAGCTTTTCTACTTCAGATGTAATGATCTCTATATAGCGCCGGTTCTTTTATGTTCTATATGAAACTCCACTGTATTTCTTTGAAACGTTAACGTGTAAATTATGCAACAGAGATAAACCTACAGGGATTTTTCCACATGGATAAGAGGAATGCAGTTCCTCGTTGTAGTGGACTCTCGGAGTGGGAAAGGCATGAGTCTGGGAAATGGGTCTCCACCAAGTTCAGACGGTTGGCGCCTCCGTGGCAGAGTCAAGGCCAGGCCGTCTGGCTTTCTGTGAAGCACACGTCTCAGCAGGAGGAAGCATGATGGGAGGTGCGCTCGCGGACCTCTGGTTTCAATCACTCGTCCTCAAGTAAAAGTATATAATTACACTGCCCTCCAGAAAGCACACCCCCTCCCACTATCACTTTCTCGCCACCAATGCCCCAACCCCCATGCTCAGCAGGACAGCTGCCGTGAGGCCACTCGTCAGACAGAAGTCACACCTTCTGTCACCTTCTGTGACACCCAGTCTGGTGACCCCACTTCCATGGACAAACTCTGGGCTTCCTGCATTCCTGGCTGGTTAATGTCACCCTTTCTCTCCCACTGAAAGAAGCACATCGGACTGCAAATGAGAGAAAGGGATGGCATTTCATGTTAAAAAAATAAGTGTGTGATTTGCAAGCTTTAGTCTGTGAATGATTATAATATTAATTGTAGTTATACCTGGTCTTCTGCTGCTTATTTTACTTATAATTATACTTCTAACTGGCCACTACATTCAGTACATCATGAAATCAAGATTAGACCAGTGCCTTCCATATTATTTTCGTGCAAGTCCCAGGTCACCCTGGCTGGAAACAGTCTTCCTGCTGGGTCAGTCCCTGCCTGGTGCCCTGATCCCTTTGTCTCAGAATTCCAGGGAGTGGGTAGGGATGGGGGGAAGGAAGGGACAGAAGGCCCTAGGCTTGGGGAACAGGCCCACCTGAAGATGTATCTGCATCAACCCTTTTAGGAACCAGAGACTGGGCCACTGTTATAGATGCAGGAAGATAGTTTCTTATGTGGTTCATTTTGAGGTGTCCCGGACAGGGCCGTAGTGGGGTGTATGAGTACTCCAGGTTGGCTAATAGTCTGGTACCTCTTTAGAGAGACAGCATTTCAATATTGGTTCACATGTACTCAGAAGAGAAGTAGGGTGTCACTCAGAGCAGGAGAGGAGAAGGAGACTGCAGTGGAGACATTCGATGTCACTGTGTCCAGGGCGGTTCAGCTCCGGCACCAAAGTTCCAAACTCCTCTTAGCAAAACCAAAGTCCACACACACTTAAAAATGGCTCAGAAGGTAAATTTTCTGTTATGTGTACCTTACCACAATTCAATTGTTTTCTACAGTTTTGAAAGCCCTGCAGTTATTTGTACCCACCCTCCTTAGAAGGCAGCCTCTCAGCCGTCCACTATGCCCGCAGTGTGTGTGCCCCGGCGGGGATGCCACTCCCACCTGTGTTGAGTCCTGCTCGAGTGGTTTCCTCCATCTCCCTCCCTGGCCAGTGATGCTGGAGCAGCCCTTGCAGGCTGCCTGGTCTCCTACTTTACCTCTGGGCCTGGGAAAGCCCTGCCCAATGCCATGGAACATTCCAGGACTGGATGCTTTCCGTTAGAATAAACATTGCTCTATTCAAAATAATCTTAAAATGTAGACTCTGTTGGAAGGAGTAACTTAGCAAGTTAGGACTTTCCCAGTGGGTGATGAAATAGGGGGTGGGAGGGTATGGGAGGAGGCAGGAGAAATCATCGAGAAGAAGGAGAAAAGCACCAAGGAAGAAGGACAGAGGGTGTGGGGTAAACTCCAGAAGGACCACTGGTGAGGCTGAGGCCACTGAAGACGGTGAACCCGGGAATAATCATGTTGAGGGTCAAGGGGAAAGGGAATCAGTGACCTAAATAAGTAAATCTTCGTCCACATAGTTGAGCAGCCACTCCCTTCAGCAAGACTTGCAACCTCCCGAAATGAGTCCTGTTAAGTCGGTGGCGGGGAACCAGCAAGGTGGTGTGTACCATCCTCCTTCTGATGAAAGTAAAAGAAAGAAAACAGCCACCGCTTTCTTCAACTAAATGTTTTTATAAGTCACAGCTTATTCACCCATTGAAGAGTAAACCATAAGTTACTTCACCCTGACGTTTATCTCAGAAGAGACATTTAAGAGATGACATCTAAAAATGAAGCGACCCCAAACATAGCTGAGCGAGGTCTCCTGATGGTGTTTCTACATCTCATCATAATGTTCCCCATCTTTGTAACAATTCAAAATTGCATTTCTTGGCTAGAATGGCACACAGAAAATGCTCCCCAGAAATCCCACCCGTGGTCTGGTTCAAAAGTAGAACTTGTGATTTCTCTGAAGGGGAGGAACAATGAAATTGTGCCAGGGAAGTGACGAAGCATCTTCATGTCTTATTCCTATACCGTGTCTCTTGGTCTCTCCTGTCTCTGCCTTTTTTTTTTTTTTTTTTTTTTTTGCGGTACGCGGGCCTCTCACTGTCGCGGACTCTCCCGTTGCGGAGCACAGGCTCCGGACGCGCAGGCTCAGTGGCCATGGCTCACGGGCCCAGCCTCTCCGCGGCATGTGGGATCCTCCCGGACCGGGGCACGAACCCGCGTCCCCTGCATCGGCAGGCGGACTCGCAACCACTGCGCCACCAGGGAAGCCCTGCCTCTGTCTTTTGTCTTATGGGGTCTTTTCTTTAATTTGGTACAGTTCTGTGAAACAATACAAGGCTGTTTTCTTATTGCCAAAATCAAACCACATCTCCAATAATTGGAATGTCTTAATTTACTACTAGTATATGTAACCAAAGAAAATTTTACAGTACTTCCAAACGACTTTCATTTCTCCTCCTTCTCTCCCTGTCACCTTCTTGTTTTAGCAAACAAACCGAGCCCTCATTCTCGTCCTTGCCTTTGATGCAGAACCCCACACACAGAGCCAGCGTGGCACACGGCACAGGTGCCTACCTTGCCCAGGCCTGGGGTGTCCTTCACCTTGTTGACGGCCCTCAGCAGGCAGGGCGGGGCCGGGGGCGGGGAAGTCTGCAGAATCCCGCTGAAGCTGGTGGCAAAGAGAGGTGGCTCGGCAACAGAAGTGGAAGGCCGATGTTTCTTCTTTTTAGAAGATAGATTTAACTTCTGGGCAGCTCTGGAGGGAAAAATTCAGAAAAAGACAATAAAGGAAAAAGTATATTCACAATTCACAAAAAGTATATATTCACAATCAGATATGCTAGGGTCACTTTATGTTCTTTCTCTTAAAGAAACCCCAGTTCTGATTGCAGCTAAACGGTTCTCTCTTCTTCCTCGGAGTGCCTGGTGGTAGCCCCTGACTGCAACCGAGTGAACCCAGGGAGCTGTGCAATCACTTACACGGCAGAGCGACAACACAGCATTGCACGGTCCTGCAGCTGCGATCTACAAAGAATTGTTGGTTATCCACAGACACTCAGCTTAAGCATGAATAAAGCTGGCCATCTTTGGGGATACACAGCACCTATTAGGTTAATCATTCCATAATGTCTGGTATAAACCCAAGTGTGAGAGACCTTAAGAGTTTTTTAGAAACTCTAACAAACACCTTGTAAAATCCAAACCAATCTGAGGAAGAACCACGCAGTGACCACTCAAGGCATGCTGTGGACGTGATTGCGGAAGAAAAACACACACCCCAGCACGCAACGGGGAAATACAAATCAAACTGTTTTAGAAACATAACCCCCAATCAGAATAAACTCCGGCCAAGGTGTAGGGTTCTGAGACTAGGCGTGGCTCATGTGGAAAACAGGCTTCTATGTAGGGTGGTCTTTCACTACAAAATGCAGTTCATGGGCAAGTGCAAGGGGTGATACAGTCAGAACCCACAAAGGTGGCAGAGGACGCAAACAGAAAGGTGGGAGGGAAGGTGCCACATCGTCAATAACATTGATTGTTCACATCACACCTTCCATCGTTCAAGTGTTCTGCAACACTTAAAACATGACAATCTTATCATAGAGAAGAAGGGAAAACCACGCAAAGGCATTTCACAGACTGTAACATACTCACTTCTGGGTTCATTCTTGGTGTTTTTCACACTATACTCATGTTCTAAGAATTCCAATTTCCTTACCAAAGGTTATTAAACATTTTAGCTGCTGCTTAAAACAAATGGGCTACCGTGACTTTATTCTACACATCAAAACCTTACAATCCATCCTGTGTTCTTACCAATTGCATAACAGGTCATAAGCCAAGCAGGCCAAAAAGATTAAATCAGCATTGTTTGCACCCCCTTCCCCCCAACTTCCATCTTAATATCTGAATCTTAAGCTCTGGACTGGTTAATTTTAATTTTGTATCAGTAATTGCCATGCTTTTGACAAATCCCCTGAGCTACAAAATGGCCACTGCACAAATACAGCAAATAGAATTACCACTTCAAAGCTGAATTTTCCTTAGCTGTAAAACTGAACATCTATTTCACAAGAGTGAAATACAGAGGAATGGGATGCATGAGGAATGACAGATTTTGATGGAATGATACCCGAACAGTCCCAATGCCATGTGCCAAACTTAGGGACCTCTATGGTGACTCTACTGTAGGATGATGAAAAATGAAGGCACTAAAAGGAGATTTCCACAATGCTTTCTTTTCCCAAACAGCAAAAAGAAAAAACTAGGAGTAATTTTTTCTCATGCTTTCATTGTCACTCTTCCTGATGCTGTCCCTCTAAAATTAAAGGTGAAGTGGAATTGTTCAGTGACTGGTCAGGTGCATCTCTTGGCAGTTTTCATTATTCTGTGAGATTCTCTCCCTGAACAAACAGTGACTCATCCAGAGGTGGGTGTGGGCATCGCATTGTTCTGACACTCACGTCTCTGCTCAGCAACCCCTTCCTGCTTTCAAGTCAGGATGCCTATAGTCAAAGGAGAGTTAGAAAGAAGGCAGAAGATGATGATCTGCTAGGAACCGAAAGGTGGTGTTTATCCATTCACATTAGGATTCTTTTGGATGGTGGCAAAAGGACCAAGGAGTTGCTGTATGTTCCCAGTCCAAATGTGGAGACAGAGAGGAGGAGTGACACTCAAGGGAAGCTCAGAAGAGGTAGTAGCCTGCTGGCTTTTTTTTCCTTTTTCTTATCTTTACTACCCATGCGCACTTACTCTCCCCACATAGACCCTGCAGAGGAGGAAAGTGAGGGTCCTTGAACTTAAAGTATATGAAGGACATTCCCAAGAACAGCAATCCAGTGCCTACTCCCCCCTCTCTCTCCCTCTCTCTTTCCTATAACATCAAAATTTCACTGTATTACTGCATCATTCCCAAAGGCATATAAACATGCTATTATTTCTCCCACCTCGAAAAAGAAAACCCAAGTCCTTCTCTTCATTCTTCTTACCCAGACAGCTACTGCTCTGTTTCCTTGCTCATTTTTGCAGCAAAACTCATGGAAAGTGTTGTCTATACTTGCTTTCTCTAGTTCATCTCCTCCCTTTGCCTATAAGCTCATTGCAGTCAGGCATGTGGCCCATAGCTCCTCTGAAACAGCTCTTGTCAAGGCCGTGAATGACCTCCATGATTGCTAAATATCATGGTTCTCAGCCCCATCTTACCTGCCCAATCAGAGCACTGACGATATCCTTCTACTTTTTTATACTTTCTTCTTTAGGTGCCAGGACATCTATGGTGACAGATGTTAACTAGACTTATTGTGGTGATCACTTTGCAATTTATACAAATATAAAAATCTCAATGTACACCTGATGCTAATATAATGTTGTATGTCAATTATACCTCAATAAAACAAAACAACAACAAAAACACACTAAAACGATTCTACTCGGATATCCAATAGGTATCTTAAACTTGCATCTCTAAAGCTAAATTCCTGATCTTTTCCTAAAAAGCTGTATGCCTTTAGCTTTCCCTATTTCAGAAAATGGCAATTCCATCCTTACAATGGCCCAGACATCTTTGCCTCCTATTTTTCTCACACCAAACATCCAATCCATCAGGAAATCTGTTGGCCGTAATTTTGAAATAGATCTATGATCTAACCCCTCTCACCACCTTTACTGATACTGTCTTGGTCTGAGCCACTAACCTCTCTTGCCTGGATTACTGCAGTAGTCTCCTAACTTGTCTCTCTTCTTCTGTTACCTTCCCTGCCACCTCCCACTGCACTGGCCCAATCTATTTTCCACACAGTTGCCAGACTGATTCTTTTAAAACATAACCAGACAAGACCCTCCATTTTGCTTCTCATCTCATAGTAAAAGCCAAAGTAACTACAATGGCCTATAAGGCCTTCTGTATATCTTCCCTCATATCTCCCAGACCACCTTTCCTACTACTCTCTTCTTCAGTTACTCTGCTCCAGCCATAAGAGCTTCCAAATACTCCTGGTATGCTTCCACCTCAGGGCCTTTGCACAGGCTCTTGCTTCAGCCTGGAATGCTCTGCCCTAGATAGAGATAGGCATACGGCTCCCTCCCTTACCTCCTTTAAATCTTCATTCAAATGATACCTTATCAATGAACCTACCCTGCACACCATAGCAGACTGTAAGATGGCTGCACCAACGTGTATCCCCTCCCACATGCTCTTCTATGACATGAAATTGACACTTCTCCATTGAGAGGTGGAATCTATTTTCCTTCCCTTTGAACCCAAGCAGAACTCTAAAATTGCCTTGAGCAACAGAATATGGTGGGAATGATGTTGTATGGTCTCCAGGGTTAGGTCATAAAAAGCAATATGGCTTCTACCTGTCTCTCTCACCCTTGGCACTCAGCTTCCACATCATGAGGAGGCCCAGGCTACATGGAAAAGGCCATGTAGAGAAGAATTGACGACTCCAGTGAACAACCAGTGTCAACTACCAGACCTGTGAGTAAATGAGCCTTTAGATGATCCCAGGGGCCACCCTTCAAGTCTTCTGGCTGAGGCCCAAGGCATCGTGGAGCAGAGGTAAGACATCCCCATTCTGTCTTGTCCGAACTTCTGAACTCCAGAAACCATGAGCGGTAATACACCATCATTGCTGCTTTAAGCCACTAGGTTTCGGGGTAGCTGGCTACATGGCCACATACTCCCCATCTCCTAATTTCACTTACCCTGCATGCCTTACCCACCCACCCTCCCCACCATGGCACTTACTATCTTCTAACATAGTAGATGATTTACTTAGTTATCAGGTTTATTGTTTATTGTCTGTTTCCTCTCTAGAATGTAAGTTCCAACAGGGCAGACTGTCATACCTGCGTGTTGAATGACGTGAATAAAGATTGAAGGAACTGGGAACATTTAGCCTGGAGAATATAAACCTGGAGAAAGGGGAAGGAAGAGTTTTTCTAAAAAACTGTCTCTAAAAAAATGAATAAATAACATGTAGCAGGAAGTATTTTTCAAGCAATAATGCCAGATAGCTTCATAGGCCATCATTTTGAATCTCAGAAAACTTTGTGAGGAAAATAATAATAGTACTCCCATTTAACAGACAAAGAAATGAGTCTTAAAGAGTTAAATCCAGATTCCTTGGACTATCTGACCTGAATTTGAACATCCAGCTGCTTCAGATACTAGGTAGATAATAGGCAAGTTACTTAAATTCCGATAATGTTTATAATGTGTGTAAAGGGCCTAGCATAGCACCTGGCATATAGTCGGCATTCAACAATACTATCGTCATCGATATTATTATTACACATATTATTATCAAGCCTCAGTTCCTGCATTGTAAGATAGAGCAAAAATATTTTCTACCCTTATAGACATTTTATGAAAATTAAATAAGAGTGCAGGTAAAGGGTTTAGTACACAGGAAGTACTTAATAGATGGTACTTTGGAGGACTATAGTACGTGGTGGAGCTGAGACTGAATCTAGATCTCTGTGCCCCGTATTGCTCCAGATCATCTCTGAATAGGCAGCAAAACAGGCAGGTGAAATGTAAAGGCATTTGGGAGTTTATAAGTGAAAGGGGCATCTTTCTAAAAATTGGAGTAACCCATTAGTGATGGGTCTGCTTCATGAAATAGCCTTTGTCATTGAAAGTGTCCAAGTAGTAGCTACAAAACCATTTACAGGGACTATCAGGGAGATGAAAGCATGCATTGGGGGCATCATATGATTTCCAAAATCTCTTCCAATGCAGTTTCTGAAATGATTCCTGGAACCTCTATTTCATTTAGGGAAGCCTCTGTTGGCTTCAATGAAGAAAAATAGTAACACAGGAAATTATTTGGAGAATACATAAAAAAATTACTTTCTTCTGAAAACAGGTATATAAAATAAATATAGTAGAAGAATTCTAGAATTTAGAAATCAGTAGAGATCACATTTTAGAGCCATATAGTGCATAAGAACATTTTATTTTAATTTTGACATCACCATAACCAACTGTTTGATCTCTATTTTATATGTTCCAATTTCTTGGAAGTCAGCATCTTCTGATCTTTTTATATAGTACTTCAATGACACGCAGATAGGAGAAGGTTGAAGTACAGAAATCATTCATGTATAATTGTATTATGCAGTGACATAAAGGAGAAGCAATCATGAAAGAATTGAAAAGGAAAAGACATTTGGGCTAGAAGTGTATTTTGTGTTATTAATGCCTTACACGAGTTCTTTCCTCATAAGGAAAGGGACAGATGAGTGGATTGTCTTATAAGATTTTAAACAATTAAAAATTAACCTAAAAAGCTATTATAAGTAATATTCACTTGTCTCATTCCTACCATGGACAGTATCACACATTTCCTAGAGCTATTCATCCCTGCCCACATCTCTAAATATCCAAGGGCTTCCTTTAATTCTCTGAACCTTATTTCAAGAAAAAGAGGTGGCCTCTCTAGCAGGATGAAATTAATATTCACTGAACTCCTATAAAGGAAGTGACGCCATGCTAAAGCAGTATCAGACTTGTGAGGAGAGGTGCAATGATGTGAACTTGGCAAGAATTTAAACCTAGTGAGCTCAGTCTTTTGCTCTGGGCTCTACCCTTTCTCTCCATTGCCTTACTCATCTCATACAGGAGACAATTATCCTAACACATCAATGTGATGCCATCTGAATTCAGGAACCAGTGTAGAATTGAGATGACCTTCACATGGGACAGTTCCTTGTTCTCATTGGCCAGTTCTACCTGGATTTAAAAGAAAGAGGAAATTATTGTCTAGTAAATTTAATTGGTTTAGGCGGGAGAGAGTCTTAGGTCTCCGTTATACAGATCAGAGGGGAAACTTTTGGGGCTTTTCTGACTTTCCTTTTCTTTTTTCTTTTTTTTTTTTTGCATTTGTGTGATAGACGATTGACCTTGCATTTTCAGAAATACGGAGTGTTTAAATGGAAAGCGCTTCATTCTAAGTGCGTCCCATGAGACTTAAGTTGGGGGTCTACCACCCTTAGTGTCTAGGGATTACTAATATATTGACCTAACAACATTTTAAGAATTATTAGCTTCATGAAGAATAGAACTTCCCTTAGGGAATACCAGGCAGGAACATCAGGCAGTATAGTCGTTTTTTAAGAATTCTCTATCCTTTAAAAAATTCTATGCACCATGTGTTGCTGACCACATCCTGAGAGCATTTCATCCTGTCTGAGGGGGGTGTTCGACTGTGAGATGCTTGGATAGGTGGGTAAAAGGTTTATAAAAATTAAGAGGGCTTCCCTGGTGGCGCAGTGGTTGCGCGCCCGCCTGCCAATGCAGGGGAACCAGGTTCGCGCCCCGGTCTGGGAGGATCCCACATGCCGCAGAGCGGCTGGGCCCGTGAGCCATGGCCGCTGAGCCTGCGCGTCCGGAGCCTGTGCTCCGCAACGGGAGAGGCCGCAACGGAGCGAGGCCCGCATACCACAAAAAAAAAAAAAAAAAAAAAAAAATTAAGAGGTCATGCAAGCTCTACTAAATGGGACCCGGGCGATTGATTGGTGAGATATCAACTGAAAAACTGCTCAAGAGGAGGGCAGGGTAAGGCCCTCAGAACTGCCACATCTGCTGCCCAGAGAGGGTCCTGACCCAGGAGGGGGATGAGAGTGGTAAAATCGCCACCGTCAGCAGATAAAAGACAATCCAGGCTGCAATTTAACGTGACAGTGGCTGGGGTCCGATGGCTTATGTGCCATGATAAAATATTTCAATGCTCTGAGGATTAAGACTGTCTGATAATGAGCAATGACGTGACAGATCACAGCAGCTTCCAGGAAATCCATGGGGTCAGTGACACAGGGGTAGAAGAAAATAAAACAGATTATAAATAGGGAGGATGTATGACAAGAGCCAGTGGTCTGAGGCAAAGCTTCTGGAAACAATTAAGACATCCATCTACATGGAAAAAAATACCAGTTATGCTTCACTTTGAAATAACACCTATTTAAAAGTATTCTGGCACTACCATGAAGCATGTTAGTCATTTTGGAATCTCTCCAAACAGGGAATAAAGAGAATCCTCCTTCACCTTTCCATTTTCTAATTGGCTGTCACTGAGGTCATTTCCGTGTCTCCAGAGACGGAAAAGCATATGGGTCTTGGGGTTTTTCTGATTTTTATGTAAATGATCCATTTCATTAGTGTAGGAAGGTAATTCATGACATGACTTCAAATAAAATGTTTACTGCTAGGAGACAAAACATGGCTGACCGTTAACCTCAAACAATATTGTGTTAAAACACTACAGCCAGACACTATTATAATTTGAAAACAGATTGATTTTTGCAACTTGCTGCACAGCATTAACCCATAGTGATAATCTCTATGAATTTGCCCTTATTCTTCTCTTAAAAATGTACCCATTCATCAAAGCTTCTACAAGTTGCCCTCATCAACTACTTCAGGCCTCAGCAATTGGTCTTGAGAGTCTATGTCTTATGTTTTAACACTTAATGAGATGCTGCTTTGCAGTGTGGTCTTTCCTTCTGGATGCCATTAGTGTTGCCTCCATCACTGAATTATTAACTCACTGAAGGTCCATACGTGTTTCCTTTCTTCTGCAGCTTATTTCCTGCCCCATAGCTTTGTACCTTTTTGCAAAGTGTGCACCCACTCAAGGCTTCTTAATCGATCTAGCCTTTGAAGTTACACCAACATATGCCAAGTCCCAAGACTATGTATCTGGAGTTGTAGAAAGGCTTAGACCTTGGAATGTTTTACTCTTTCTAAAGCATTTTGCACACATTGTCACATCCATCACACTCAGCCCTATGAGGCAAGCAGAGAAGGTGTTTGTACCACAAATTACAGACTTAAAAAGCAATGAAGGCACAGAAGTTGCCTGATTTTATCCACAGTCACAGGACTAATGATCTTCATACCTGGGATCTAGGATTTGAGTTTTCTGCTTTAGACTCAGGGTTGGTCTACCATTTCATGCTGTTATGCAATTTGATAAATAGGAGCAGTTATTTTATTTTGTTTGGGCAATATAAAACCACATGATAATCATTTGCCTAAAAATGAAGACAGAAAAAGCAGTTACATATTTTTGTATGTAACTCAAATCAAATCATATATAAGCATTTACCAATTACTGATCCAGTTGCTTAGCAACATACCTTCACATCACAGGAGGAAAATGTCTCAGCTGAGTGAGTCAGGTCATGCCCAGAATTAGGATGTGAAAGGCAAATTATATGAAAATGGTTTCTCTGTTCCTATAGTCCCAACCCGGAGGGAGTCCTTGCATGACAGTTACAATACAACAGCTACCACCACCAGGCACCATTCTAGGTACCATCCTCCACCGCCTCATGCCTCTCCCTCTACAGACACAAAAAGAATGCTGGAAGCTGCTTAGAATGCATCACAGTGTTCTGGAAACTCAATCAATCAATCAATATTTATTGAACGACAACTATATACAAAAGAACTATGCAATCCATAGGCTATGCATGTCACTCAAGTCATCTCTGAGTCACCCCGCAGCTGCTCTGTGTTCAAGAGTCTACTCCTAAATTGCGGCAATGAGAAGAATCCACACCACCCAACATTATTGAGAACTTTCTATTGGCTCCCCAGCAGCCAAGAAAGAGAAGCTTGGAGAAGCTGGAAGCTTTCCCTGAACTGCACACCATTCACTCATGCCTAGAGGTACAAAAAAAGTAAAAAGCAAAATTTGAAAACCATACTGTTG
Source organism: Physeter macrocephalus (assembly GCF_002837175.3). Lineage (NCBI taxonomy): Eukaryota > Metazoa > Chordata > Mammalia > Artiodactyla > Physeteridae > Physeter > Physeter macrocephalus. The sequence continues at coordinate 53,245,377 of NC_041217.1, forward strand.
GTGAATATTGCTAATCCATTCGTTTCTGGATTTTTCATGGTCCAAGTGAGAATGTTATGGGTAAATGAAAACATGACTAAAGGCAAAAACAACGGGATGAAAAGGAGCCCATTCATAAACTAATATTTTTTTTACAGAAGCTATTCAAAGTAAAATCTTCTCCTTTGCTGAAAGTCAGGTTCCTAGGAAAGTGTTTGCTGAGACAAGCTCCTTATGTGAAAATAGAAACACTTTCATACACCCAATAAAGCGGGAGATATTTAACGATAAAAGAATTAGCCATTGTCATGGAAGGCTAAACAAGAGTACAAAGCATGAATTTGTTATTTCCTGGCTGTGGAAATCTGGATTTTAGGAACACTAAATAAACACTGTGTCAGTGGCAGAATCTATGACCTGCCAAGGCCCTTTGTCTCCGTCTCTTTTTTTTTTTTTTTTTTTTTTTGCTGTACGCGGGCCTCTCACTGTTGTGGCCTCTCCCGTGGCAGAGCACAAGCTCCGGACACGCAGGCCCAGCGGCCATGGCTCACGGGCCCAGCCACTCCGCGGCATGTGGGATCCTCCCGGACCGGGGCACAAACCCGCGTCCCCTGCATCGGCAGGCGGACTCTCAACCACTGCGCCACCAGGGAAGCCCTGTCTCCTTCTCTTTGATGCTCTGGTTTCTCAGGGCTCAGGTAAGTTTCCTCAGTGTCTACTGGGATTTGGAGCATTTTAAGAAAGACTCTTCTACTTGTCTTGCCAGGGGTTAAGCCCTTTCAGCTCATTATACAGCAGCTGCTCAGTACTCCGTGGTCTCCCAAGCTCTGCTCACCTTGGGCCGCATGACAGTGGGATACCAGACATCGCGGCTGATCTTGGCAGCTTCCTTTAATATTTCATGTGACAGGGGCTTTGAGGGAGTGCCTTCACTAATGGCCAAGACGCCATCTGCAGGAGGCTAGGTTCCAGGGTCCAAGAGGAGGTTCCCAACGAACTCCTAACGAACTTAATCTCATCCAGAACTTGACAAGTTGGGGCTGCACTCTTTTGGCAGCCTGAGGACATGTGGGCCTTCTTTTTCTATTTCTGTGTGTCCAGCAAACCTATTAAGTCAGACCTGAACATTGCCGAGACAACCAGCTCTGGTCAAGCCCTAGAGGAAAACACGTCAGAAACAGGGAAGCTCTGTCTCTGAGAATCAGTGACCTCAGAAAAATGCAACTTGCTTCAGGCCTCATCAATCTTTCATATTTTAAGAAAGAGCACCCCACTCTTTCAAGGACACTGGAGGATCGAATAAACCAAAACTTATTCTCATTTGATGTGTAATATAAACGTCTAAAGGAACATACTGCTGATTTGTAAGCTGCCTTTGATGCCATATGACATACACTTCAGCTCGTGACTCCATAGCTGTTAGCTTCTTTATTTCATTACTTGTCTCCACGCAGACACGCAAGGCTACACTTTCTTCCTGCCTGCTGATCTGGCGCGGTAGACTCCAACTCCAACACTCCTAAGAACTTTACCGAGTAGGGAAAAAGCAGAACGGGCACAGAAGTCTGGAGGTGCGCCTCCAGGGCACTCTGCTTGAACGGTGTTGACTACAGATGCCCTGGATAAGGCCACGTGAGGGTAAAGCACAGGGCAAGCACACTGCCCCATCCCGGTGGGACACAGCCTTGCCTGCTGTCTGACCTGGTGACAGTGGCCAGGTACCTGATTTGAGGACTCAGCCCCAGCTGCGTTCCACTTCCCCCCGCTCCTGATCCTGCTACATAGCCTGTGCCAAACCCTGGTCTTGGTCTTCCCAGACTCCTAACCTGGCTTCCTGATCGCCTGCATCTTGGCTTCTGCTTGCCCACTTGACTTCAGCTTAGAAGCCTTCTGCCCCAGCCTGGATGGATCTCCTTGTCTTTCTTCCTTATTTGCACTAAGGTCCTCATGCACCTTTCCCTGTGCCAACTGACCGTCTGGCCATCAGTCCCTTCTGACCAGATGCTCCCTGCTGCAGAGCTTTAGGTCCCTGGCCTGATCTGCCCAACCCGAGCCTGCTTAGTACCAGGGAAACCAGGGCACTTCCAACCTCCTCCAGAGCCAGACCTTTGCAAATTGGGCTCAGTGAATAAATTAAAAGAACTGTAGGGCTTCTCTGGTGGTGCAGTGTTTAAGAATCCACCTGCCAATGCAGGGGACACGGGTTCGAGCCCTGGTCCGGGAAGATCCCACATGCCACGGAGCAACTAGGCCTGTGCACCACAACTACTGAGCCTGCGCTCTAGAGCCTGCAAGCTACAACTACTGAAGCCCGTGCGCCTAGAGCCCATGCTCCGCAACAAGAGAAGCCACTGCAATGAGAAGCCCGCGCACCGCAACGAAGAGTAGCCCCCGCTGTCCGCAACTAGAGAAAGCCCGGGCGCAGCAACGAAGACCTAACACAGCCAAAAATAAATAAATAAAGTTAAAAAAAAAAAAAAAGAACAGTAAACACCTAGGCCACCAGACCCAAGTCAGTGCAATTGTAAGTTTAAAAATCCATCCCCCAAACTTGGTTCGGGTTTTCTGTAGTTAATTGCTAGTACTGCTGTCTTTCACGAACATAAATAATTAAGAATTGGCTGGTCTTCTTGAATGGAATTGATAAAAACCATGTATCTAAGATCTAGCTATTTCAGTGCTTATAAATAAAGACAGAGAAAAAGACAATCATAGGCTAATTAAATCCCATTCCTTGTGGAATGCCAGTGTCTGATTTTTCTGCAGAGAAACAACTGTCCATAATATATGTATGGCTATCTGCTACATTGCAAGAAATAGCCAAGTAAAATTATGATTCCTTCAAGGAATACGTATATTCTAGATAATTTGATTTCAAGAATCTAATGAATCTAATGTTCTTTTCATTACATCATGAGGCCTTTTAGATGCTAACGCCAGTAGTTTCTAGTTAAATCATTTATACATATGCTAATGTAATGTTCAAAGGAAGAAACTGCATGATCTACCGTAAACAGAGAGCCCATTTAAAAGCCAAGGTTGACCACTAATTCCCTAGTTTTCCTTAATATTTATCTTCCTTAGCTGTTTGGTAGAAAATTATCTTGAAAAGCATAAGAAACTGAAAAGCAGTTGTGTTGTTCACTTTTAATGTCTTTATTTTCAAAGACAGTGCTTTATTCTCATTTTTCCCATGTTTTGGTCATGTAAAATTAAAAACTGACATGAAATTACATACTTCAGATATAATTTGCTGCCTGAAGCAGCGAGCTGCTATCAAGGTGTGATGGCTAGAAATGGACAGCGTTTGCAAAGAAAGCAAAGCCTTTAATCCATAACTCTTTGCTCAATACCTGTAGCTCTCTCAGAGCAAAGCTAATTAATTCTCAATGCTGGGTGACACACTCTGTGGTTTGGGGGCTTCTTGGTTAATTAAATTTGAATGGAAGTTTTGTTTGCTAATGGAAGTCATTTCTTTTTTCCCCTTTAATATCAATATTTCTTTTTATTTAACAAATTATTTAGTATAGTTGAAATCTGAGGAAATCATTAAGTAAGTTGTTCCAAGAACAATTTGTAAGGGGTCTCTGCATTAAAAAAATATGAACCAGACACAGCAGTGGCTCAGAATGCCTGCCCCCATGTCCTCTATTGCAAGGCCGGGCAGCCCCAGATCCAGGGCAATCTTTTAGACTGTCAGCAGCCCCACTAGAGGGAGAGAGGTAGAAACTCACACCCCCACCTCTCCTATTTACTTTACTGGCAGGTCACTTGGGAGGAAGTCTGTGCAGATCCCTGAAAAACATGGCAACAGCACACTGCAATAGAGGGCACTCCCTCATAGGCACACTCAAAGGCTGTGAAGCAGAGGAAAGGAGGCAGCTTCTGTTTTCAATAAAGTCGAGAGCAGACGGCCTACATGAGAGATTGCTCCAGAGCAGAACAACTTGGGAAAGTAGGAAGGATCTATAGCAATCATGGCCTATTAAGACTATAGGGGGTGGCAAAAAGCAAGGAAATTCTGACATGTGCTACAACATGGATGAACCTTAAGGACATTATGCTTAGGGAAAGAAGTCAGGCACAAAAAGGCAAATACTGTATAATTCCTCTTGTATATGATACCTAGAGTAGTCAAAGTCATAGAGACAGAAAGCAGAATGGTGATTGCCAGGGATTGAGGGAAGCAGGGAAAGGGGAGTTACCATTTCATGTCTAGAGTTTCAGGTTTGCAAGATAAAGAGTTCTGGAGATGGATGGTGATGACGTTGTACAACAATGTGAATGGACTTAATACGACTGAACTGCACACTTAAAGATGGTAAAGATGGGTGAGGTTATGTGTACTTTACCACAGTAAAAATTTTGTTTAGATATTAAAAAAAAACAAAAAGGACTATAGGGGCTGGTTCGTTCCTGGGGTTCAGCACCAAAAAAAAAAAAAAAAAAAAAAATCAACAAAACTATAAGGGCAATTCTTTTTGTGACTTTGCATCAAAGCTGCTAACAAAGACCTATGCTTTACTTTTTGATACATGTACTTGCTTATTTGATTATTTCTGCACAAGCAAGGCAGTTATGCTATGAAGTAGCCTGGGAAGGGAACAGGAAGTAGGACTGGATGCCCATCTCCACTGCCAGGACGTGGACTCGACCATTAAGAACGGATGCTCTCCACCACTCCCATTCCACTATTGCACTTATTCTCTCTAACACTGTGCCTGGGATTGTTGGGGTCTGGACATGCACGCGTGTGTGTGTGCGTGTGCATGTGTGTATGTGTACGTGTATGTGTATGGAGCATGGGTAGGGAGGGAGAAGGCAGGAAGAATAATAAAGAAATTAAATAATATAGAATAATAAAAAAGATTATGCAGTGGATTCCTCCCAAGTAATTCACATCTCTCTCAGCTAAAGTCTTCATTACATTCTTCATAGTTACTTTTTTGTCTTGTAGTTAAAAAAAGTATTTTTGAAAACAATTATCAAACAATTAAACTGGTACAAAAAATTATTTTGAAATAAATTGTAGGAAATAGAGAAATTTGTCAAAATACAAGGATTTAGTTCAAATTTCCTGGTTAACTCCGTAAAGAAACCTGAGCCACGTCAAACTGCACATTTAACTATTGTTTACTTTAGTGGGCCTAGTATTTTTAGGTAGGGGAAATTTAAAATGGGTAAAGTTAAATTTTTTATGCTGTGGTTACTCTTAGTTATTAGAATCCTAAGTTAAATGATCACCATTTTTGCAGAATTTGGAGCATGATTACATTAAGCACCCATGTAAGTTTAAAGTACTATCTCAACTTACTAACACACATTACAACATTCCAGACTCTTTCATGCCTATGATTTAAACAGGCCTCAAAGAGTCTCTAGGTGGAGAAAAGACTTATGTAAAGGAAGTCGTGTGATTCAATACATGTTCCAACAAACATTGATTTAGCATTAAGTACTTTAGTATTTCAGAGTTCCCTCAAGAGGCAGAAAGGAGAAACAGTCCAGAGTACAGACTGCAGAGCCAAGTTGGCTGGGTTCAAATCTTCTGGCTGACACCCATAGCTCTGCAACTCTCCTCAAGTTCCTTGACCTTCCTGTGCCACAGCTTCCTCAGCTGTAAAACGGGATGCAAGAGTGGCCACCTCGTGGGGTTGTTGTGAGATTTAAATGAATATACATATTCTTAGAACATATGTCTTCAAACAATTCCTGACCCATAGTGAACACCCAGTAAATGTCTGCTTGCTACAATTATTATTATAATAAAATATTAATATGAAAGCTATACCTAAATGTTTCTTTTTAGAGATTCTTTCCCATAAGCTTCTTAAAATATAAATCATAAGAAGCAAGGTAAAAGAGATGCCTAAGCTTTAAGCCCTGCTACATTCTGAGTCAACTCAGAACACGGCCCACCAGGGCTTAATGCAACTGACTCTATGATACTGAATCTGATGTGTTCAAGTCCTGGGCATCTTGAATGGAAGTTTTGGTTGTGCTGTTGGCTGGGAGGGCCTTATTTATAGCAAAGAAAGGTCAGAAAAGAGGGCAATGTCAGTCGATAAATCGTGGTCTTCTACAACCTTAAATCAGATGTCAGGGAAATCTCCGTCAGTGCAGTTGCTTTGGCCTGAAAACCACCAGCTGAAACTAGATTCTTTAAAAATTTATTTATTTATTTATGGCTGTGTTGGGTCTTCGTTTCTGTGCGAGGGCTTTCTCCAGTTGCGGCGAGCGGGGGCCACTCTTCATCGCGGTGCGCAGGCCTCTCACTGTCACGGTCTCTCCCGTTGCGGAGCAGAGGCTCCAGACGCGCAGGCTCGGTAGTTGTGGCTCACGGGCTTAGTTGCTCCGCGGCATGTGGGATCCTCCCAGACCGGGGCCCGAACCCGTGTCCCCTGCATTGGCAGGCAGACTCCCAACCACTGCGCCACAGGGAAGCCCTGAAACTAGATTCTTATATCAACCATGTGACAGAACGACAGGGGCAGGACAACCAATTTTCACCCTCACCAAGATACATAAGGCAGTGTCCTGGGGGCACTTAGAAAAATCCATACATATGCAAAACCAAAATACTGTGTTAAGCAAACTAACACAGTTGTTTAAACTGGCCCACAATTTAAACTGGGTGTAGACAGTATCATTTTCCTTAATGCACTGGAAATAAGTTGTCTCTGCTGCACAAAGGCTGATAGAACCAGACTGCCATGTCTCTCACACCAGCCAAGCACCTGCCAGCATGGTCCCCAGTCAAGATGAGGACTGGACCAAAAACATGACTTGCCATACTGCTTTTTACAATTGGCTGTGATTACTGTGTCTTCCTCATAATACTAAAAGTTCCATAAAGTCAGGGGCCATGTCTGTCTTTTCTACAATTGTGTTCCCAACATTGCCTAGTCCATAGTGAGCATTCCATAAACATGTATGTAAGGATGGATGGGTGGATGGATGGACGGATAGACAGATGGATGGATAAGTGGATGGATGGATGGATGGATGGACAGAGGTGGCCCAAAGTTAATGACACTAAAGAAGAAAGTCTGGCTTCCTGTCTTCCTGATAAGGCAGCCCTATGGTCCTCACATGCTTCCCAATAGAAAAGTTTGGAAACATTGGTCTAGGTGGAGACCAATTAATTAAATTGGTATTTAATTAAATTTATATTTAAGGATTTCTCCAGCCCAGAGGTTTGCAAGGCTATGCATTGGGGCATATTTTGATATATTTACATTTCTAAATATCTTCCAAAACAAGCTTGTCAGTTTACATTAACAGGTTCTTCATCATCTGTGGGAAAGGTGATTATTTTTATTTTTAGGGGAACTAAAATAAGGTTCTATCTATTTCTCTTTAAAGACTTTGGCACAGTCTAACCTGAGAATTCCCAGATTCACCAGTATCTTTGCTTCTTTGACTCCATACCCACACCCTCACTCATCCTGCTGTGTTCCCTAAGGAAACGAATATGGTCAGAGCTGGTGCTTAATTATCTCCTGCTCCCACATAAGTTTCATGCAGGGCTTTTGTTTATTTCATTTCTTGCCAGTAATGGTGCCTGGTACATAGTAGGTACTCAATAAACACTGTAGAATGAATGAACGAATAAATAGACTTTTGGGGGTTTGTTTTTACATTTTGCTTGCTTTTTAAATGATGATAATCCATAAAATATTTTGTGGTATGGGATTTTGCAAGCTATCATGTTCATAAAACTAATAATTATTGTGTTCATCATTAGTCTGTGTCCAGCATTTGCTGTAGCAAGCCTTTGGGGGAGGGATGTTTCTGAAGTTGCCTGTTGATACAAATATCCTCACCGGGTTCTCATGAGTTAAAGGTTGTAGACTTCTGTTGCATAAGGTTAATTCCAAAGTCATTTGATTAGATATTTCTTTTTTCCATTTCTGACCTTTAGAAAAGAAACCATTTGCTGCCAGACCAACAGGGGAGGGCTCTCTCTCTTTCCTCCAGAGGGGGCTCAAAGTCCACATTTCCTTGGCTTATCCCTGGGGTAGTTCTCCTGAGGCCAGATGCCTTTAAATACTGCTCACATTTATCTCTAACTAACGGGTGGATCTTTGATTTTTCTAGAAAAATAGATATTCATCACAATCATATTTTCAAGGTAATTAAATCAATACTTTTCTTGTACTTGAATAATATGTTCTTATTAGGCTGTCAACAAATGACCATTCAACAATTCAATTTTAATCCTGCTCTGTATTTCCCCAGAAAAAAAAATATGGTGAAGTCAAACACTTAATTTTATCTAACTTTTCCCCCTTATTGAATGCTCAAAACTTCTTAAATAAAACAAATGTGAGTAAGTCTGGGTTAATAGAGCACATTCTCTATTTCAGGGCACAGTCAACCATTTTACTTGGAAATAAGTTTCCGTCTTCTGAACTTTAATAGCTCCCTTTCATTTTATTTTAAAAATAACTTCCCATTTGTATTCTTTACATCCATGTCTTACCTCCTTACAAAGCTGTAAGCTCCTGGAGAGTATAGCCGGTATCTTATCCAAATATTTATCCTCCATGTTGCAAGCGTGTTATGAACATTTGTGAATGAAAGAATGAATGCATATGTGGACCCAAGAGTGAGTATGTCAGAGTACGGTGGTTCTCACTAACTCTGCTCCCAGACACTTCGCACAGTTTCCTTTTCCAAAACACCATTCTTCAAAGATTTAAAAGTCAACAAAACACATGATCCCTAAGGGCTCTCCCAATGCTAAAATGCTTCTGTAACCACTCTGATGCTTTGACTTGCTATTAAAAGCGTCTAAAACATTACTGCACCCTTCTTTGGGGTTTTAGAAGGCTCATTAGTATCTTTCCCACTACCATGAATTTGGGGCCTGTACCTTATTAGTAAAGTAACTGGTTAACAGGCAGGCTGCTTACTACAACTGTAAAAAGACTTTGAATTACCTGAAAGGTAATCCTGTACTTTTAATATAGATACTTTCCCAGTGACTTTTTCTGACTTTTCAAGTGAATTCAAGTCGTTTGGACTCAATCTCCTGTTCTCTCTCCTGAGCAGCTCTCCCTTTTCAAGCAATGATTTTTAGAAATGGATACACAGATATCATGAGTTAACCAGTAGTCTGAGACCACCCACCCACTCAGCCACAGAACCAAGGTTCTAAACACAGGGTGCGGCCATTCCTATACGTCCTCTCCCTTGTATCAATACTACTTGACTCATGTTCTACTGTTTCCAATCAGCTGTGAAAATGTGATGTGATTTCGAATCTTGTCTGATACCAGTTGTTAATTCATCATCATTATAATCCTTATTTAATGGGATCTATTACTAATCACTGCCTGTTTTGAGACTCCAAAAACGATTTTGCTTTAACCATGTAATATGAAGATCATTTCATGACACCCATGCACTTTCATGCTTCTGTGTATAAACGGAGACTCCAGCCAATTCCTGTCTAAAATGCCCTCCCCTCCCCGCCACCTCCCTACTCAACCTTCTAGACCCAGTTCTAATGCCTGGGACTCCTTCCCTACCGCCCAAAGGAGAATTTATCCTTTTCTTCCATATGTTCTGATCATATTTTGCCGATAGAGCTACTCTGTGGCTTATCATATGGTGTATTACACTAGAATTAATGTGTCCTAACCATACCTCTCCTTGATCCACTTTTGAATCCCCCAAACTTACAAAGTGCTTATAACATATTAGGCGCTCAGTAAATGTTTGTGTACAGAATAGCTACTTCCCGGCCTGAATCTGAACTGCAGGCCTATATTTTAAAATGAGATATACATAGCGTAAACTACTGATTTGATTTTTATTAAAACTCCCAGTAGAGTTTGAAACATAATACAACAGAGATTGAAATTTGGACAGATTCAGTCACAGCTGCCAAAAACTAAATGCTGGCAACTATTTTTCCTGTCCCCATTTATACATTTAACCCTCTTCCTATCCCAAGTGCAGAATTCTTCCCCACACTTAGTAATCAAAATACCCAGAGACAAAGCCCCCGATGGTGGGGCGGGGGGTGGGGACAGCAGCCATGGCGGGCAGCCATCAGCCCAGCCTCCCTCCCCACTCTCCACTCACCAGCTTTCAGTCCCCAGTATCTAGGGACAGGCTGGCAACTGGAACTTTGTGTTCAGCTGACTAGATTGTGCAAATGACAGTTTTGGCTGTCAAGGAGCTTATTACCTAAGGAAGGAGCTTACATATTTATGAGCTGACATCTCAGATTTGTGGCTTCACAGTATCCCTCAACTTCCCTTTAGAGCAGCCAATAGGCATAGGAAGGCCTTGCAGGCTCATTACTTTACCCCACATCTCCGCCCTCACACCAAGATACAGCAGGTGGCTCATTTGTGGAGACATCAAGGGTCAGAGGAAAGGGAAAAATGAGCCTACACAACTCCTGGGCTGGACCTGAAGAGGTGAATAATAGATCCACAGTGCACTCATTCTAATGGCAAAGGCAGCTGCAGTGGGGCTTTTCCATATATATATATGAATATATACATCCCTACAGAGTTGTCTGTTAACAAAGCACACTCATGGACATGATCTCATGTCATCTCTGGCCATCTTACGGCTCTGGCCGTAAGATCAGGACTGGCCATTGGGAACGATTATTCCTGTTAAACGTGCTTTCTCTTCTTCATGCAATAAAAAAAAACATTTTCTGAAGGAAAAACAGACCTAACACCAAGGAAGAGCTGTTTTATCACGGGCCAGAGTTCAAGCATTGCTCTGGGAAACCATAACCTCCAGCGCGAGAGGGCTCATGAAATGCAGCAAAGACCCACATATGAGGCTGGGATCCAAACTCAGGTTTGTCAGACTCCAGAGTCCCTGCTCTTTCCTTGCCTGCCTCCGTGATGAAGCTGAGGAAGTAGACGATGTTGATTTTCTGTGCCCCAGGACCCCTTTTCTTCCTCGCACCCCACCTCTGCTCTGAGAACCCCATTTCCCTCCTGCGTCCTCTGGGCAGCCGGCTGGGACCTGCCCCGCCCACTCGTGCCCGGGAGAGTGAAGCCACACAGGGCTGCCCCCCAGGGGCTTGGGCTTTCAGAGCCTTATCTCTCCCTGTGGAATGAGAAGTTCGGTTGCTCAAAGTTTCAAACATCAGAGCCTCTGGCCCACATAAAGCTTGTCCTGTTTCTATGACAAAGAATGGGTCCGTACTACGAGGACAGTACCGAAAAAGAATGCTTTTTTGTTTCACTAAAACTTATGCATCCTAGTATGAGAAACCAACTTAAAATACCAGTACTAAAGGTACACTGTGCCTCCTACAAACTTAAAACTAAAGGCCGTCTCTCCTCATCAAAGCCTTTCACATACATTCTTTCATTTTTTTCTTCACTCGAGATCTATGACGGTGACAGCAGGGACCCTTCACTCATCCTTCTTTTACTCACGCATCCATTCTGCAAGTGTTTATGGAGCGGCATCCTGTTCTTGACACCAAATGCACAGCTTCGGACAGAGGTGGTTACAGTGCAGTGAGGAAGGCAGGGGAGGTGAAGCCCTTGCCGATGGGAGTGCCTTGGAATTGCAGTGGGGGGGCCCTGATCCGGCACAGGGGATCAGGGTAGATCTCATAGAGGAAAGAGAAGAAAGGAATTAGCCAAGAGCAGGAGGCGGGGAGGACAGCTGTCTGAGGGACCGGCATGCATTGAGGCATGGTGAGTGACAGAGTAACCTGTTCAGGGACAGGGAAGTGTTTCAGTAGGGCCGGAGCACGGAGAAGGGGTGATACCTTCCTCAAGGTCACATGGCGATTACTAACAGAGCTGGGGCTAAAACACCCAGGTCTTGACTCCTACCCGGTTCTCTTTCTGTCCTATCACACTGTCTTCCTCAGCATCCCCATCTCTTAGGACGTGGGTCCTCTGTTGAAAGTGTCTGGCCGACAGGCCCCTGGCTACCAGCAGAACACGAGGACGGCGTCCTCCCAAGGACAAGACCAGGCACTGTGCTAAGCACCATGTATCATCATTTAACTCTCGCAAAACCTGAGGAGGTAAGCTGTGCGTGCATTTTACTGAGGCAAAGGAGAGAAGCTTAGAGACGCTAAGTGATTTACTGGCCAATAGCTCCAATGTGCAGAGTAACTGTGGGTCCTGCTGAATTTAGCTGTAATCCAGCAGCAGCCCTTCCGTGGACTCCTAGAGGAAGGCAGCGACAGAAGGCAAGTCCTTCCTCCTACTAGGAAAGCTTGCAGAGACATTTTTCACCCGGCAGATTCCTTCTCCACATTTACTGCAGACACATGTCTCCCCTGCAGTCTCTCCAAGGGAGCAGGTGGGCAAAGGAGGTTAAGAATGGGCACGATGTGTCAACAGGCCGTGGCCGTGCAGCAAAATGCCCCAGGAACGTGAGGCACTCCCTGCAGTACAGGCGAGACCCGGGAGGAGTGAGCTCACAGGCCAGAAGAACTGTGACAGGTGTAAAGCTAAGGCCCATCAGTGCACACCAAAGGCACAAACTAGACCCAGGCGAGCTGTCTGCTAAGGAGAGTGAAGAGGACCCTAATGGAAGCTCTTTTCCTCAGTGACAGATCTGAGGACCCTCCTTGGTTTTAGAACCTTCCTTAAGCTCCCACTCATACAGCAGAAGCAGTCTCCGGGGAAGATGGGGATCCAGAGCTGCACGCTGTCAAAGAAGGGGCCGCCGAGCAGAGAGAGAGAACAGGCAGCGCGTCTCCAGCAAAGCTTTTCAGCAAAACCTTGGGCCACAACGAAGGTTCCGTTCCATCTGCAAGGCATCGATCAGTTCAAGACTACCTTATAACCATCGGGCGTTATTTAGACCTTTTGGTTACTCAACAGAACTTTGCCTGAAACTCCTCAGAGACAACCCTCCTCCTTCCCTTTCTTTCTCCTCTTTCTCTCACCTTGACTTCCAGTATTTTTTTAACTGCTCAGCAGTTCTACTGATGCCAATCAGCTGCCTCTCTCAAAGACTGTTTGCAGGGCTTCCCTGGTGGCGCACTGGTTGCGAGTCCGCCTGCCGATGCAGGGGACACGGGTTCGTGCCCCGGTCCGGGAAGATCCCACATGCCGCGGAGCGGAGAGGCCCGTGAGCCATCTGTTTGCAGGTGTGAGCGTTACTGGCCCCCTTGCTCACTCACCACTAAAAAGCACTCTCACCCTCCACGAAAACCCTGCCCTTGGCAGTTGATCTTTTTGTCTTAATAGGACACACATGAGGTTCCAGGGGACATTTCTGAGGCACAGAGAGCCTGGGCTGGGCAGGAGGGGGATGGGGATGGGGAGGGTAGCTGCTGCCTCTAAGTGAGCAGACACGTAAAAGATTGTTTCTCATTGGCTTTTCTGTTTCTGGAGAGATCGCCCTCCTTTGCTCAAAATCTAAAAGCAGTATGAAAGAATATCTATCTCCCTGAACCCAGGAAGGCTATGATCGGTGTCTGCTTTAACAGGAAACCAAAACCAAGGATGGGAAATGGAATTTGGGTAATGAGTCCATTTCTAGGCTGACTTTGCTTTCACATTATTTCCCTTTTCCCTGCATGTTTTGCTTTAGGTTTTTCAGTCCCCTCCAAATCTCTTCCAGATGCTCGAGTCCGACAGAATCCATATAAACAAGAAACCAAAACAAAACAGCACAAGATCGAAAGCATTTCCCCTTGTGATACAGCCACTTCATGTGCAGCGGTACTCACGTGACACTGCCAACATGTGTTTTCTGTCTCAGATTTCCCTTGATAACAAAGGACATATTTTAAAAGGCGTGGCTCTAGGTATATTTGACCAGCAGGAATCCGAGAAAGTTTGGGGATTTTGTTTGGCTTTAGGCTGGTCCCCTCAGGTGCCCAGTGCTGCAGCCCTTGAAGAATGTTAAATGCCAATCAATAAAGTTAGGAACACTTCGGGTCAGCTTTGTAAGATATGATCTCATTCAATGGCTCACAGAACTGATTTAATATTCAGGAATCAACTGAGCTCATTCAATTCCAAATTTGGCAGCCCTGTGTGTTGCATTACAGTACACCCTCTGTCCAGAGCTGGGCAGGGAGTGCTAAAGGGAATCTTTAGAAGGGTCTTTCATGATGTTCCAAGACTCAGAGGGAAGGCAGGGGGGGGGGATATGAGTGGGTGGGAAGGGCAACAGCCCTGCCTGGGGTATGGATGTGACGAGAGAGAAAGGCAAAGATCACTCAGAAAAGCTCATTACAGTGTCCGTGTTAGAAATCCCACTTCCAAATAACTTAAGCAAGTTTTCAGCCAGACATATTTGTAATAACACTGCTGTATAGACTCTAAAACAAAACGTTGCAACGGGTCATAAAAAAATATCAGCAATCTGTTTTGATGTTCTTACCTAAGTGATTTATGATATTAAAAGTTCCCTTTGAAGTGCTTTTTTTCTTAAATCAACAAAGTTTGTTACTCTTTCAATACAAAATTAACCTCATTTCAAATTTCGAGAAAAAGGCAAATCATATTCTTTAATTCCAATTTCTAATCTTTTAGATAGCTATTCCTTTCTCCTGTGAAATGAACTGATTTTGGTCTTCAAGTTACTTGTTGTTTCTCGCCCTGCCAACACCAAATACTAGAAATTAAGTGCTTAAATCAAGCCCTAGCACAGAAAGATGGAAAATCCTCTGACTGGCATTGACTGGCAATGACTAGCTTTCAAAATGCCAGTGTCATACAGCCCTAGGGTGACCAGACATTACGTTCTAGAATGGGAGGTGTTCTGTCTCGAGAAAAGCTGAAATGGAAGGTAAATATAGTCAACATTGAACAACACTAGGGGAAAAAAATCCATCTCATATTTATGTAGCCAGAAAGAACCTTGTTCCAAAAGCCACAGGCTAACTTCATTTTTAAGATCTTGTGAAGAGAGCACATGTCAGTTCTGTCTCTGATTCTAAAATGAGCCAATGTCAAATTTCTTAGCACCTCTGAATAAGTCTGATTATAGCAATGATTGTCAGTTCAAATCCCCGGTTCATTTATTTCTTGTTTTAGCCTCATCCTGCAGGGGATGTCTGCAGATTCTCTGTAGGTAGTTTGTGTGTCTCATTTGATATAGCTGATGTATTCTGCAAGTCAACTGAAAAAGGAGAAAGCTCATATAATCTGGACCCTCCTAACTTCTAACTTCTCTATACTTTATACATTTTATTTTCACTTTTGTCAAAAGGAAATTCACCAGAAAAGTTAAAGCAAAAAAAAAAGCAACTAAAACAGACCATCTAACTACAGGTACACATATAACTGTTACTTACACCGCTTTCCAATCCATCATCATTGATAAATCATGGCTAAATAATCAAGTGCAGAATCCATTTCTTCACATCTGCTAATAAATAGCTTCTCTCAAATGTCTCTTGCAGATCTGGGGCCATCTCAGGAGGAAGTAAGAGAGTGCGAAGGTGAAGGAGAAAAGGCTGGGAAATTCTAAAATCCATGGGGGTCTGGGAATTCTCAGAGCAGACCCTGGTGAAACATTCCTGTGATTCCAGCCTTTGGCTAAACCAGGATCCCAGTCTCCCTGAGCTTCCAGCCACCTTCCTGGTCCAGCTCAGCCCCTGCTCCAACATTGCATTTCCCTCCAAGAACACTGCATTGATGGAAGAAGAACTCATGGGATCCTGCCAATCCACACACACAAGCACGCTTCTCAGGGGAAGCTGCTCCAGTTTCTCTCTTGTCTGCTATCTCAGAGAGAGAGAGAGAGGGAGGGAAAGAACAGAGTCAGGCAGGGAGGGAGGCGGGGGAGAGAGAGAGGAAAGAGAGGAGCTTTACGAAAAGAAAGCAGCAGAGAAACACTTGCTAGAACTCTCATTAACACACAGTAGCTGAGGAATTTTCTGAGCACAGCGGCTGCAAAACAGACTATCAAAATCAAGTGTTTAAAATCTTTAATTATACATCCATATACACATTTGGTGCAGACAAAGCCAAGAGAACCAAGGTTCTGGATATGTGTGTGACTCTGCAAGTAAACACTTGTAGACAAACAGATGCAGGCATACATCCCCATGAGACTAATATCTACATTCATATATTTCAGTGAAAATGTCTAGTCTCACAGTTTACATGTCTTAAAACTATTCAAATGCTCTCAGTGATGGAAGTGCAAATCAGACCAACAGCACCCTTTGCCTCTGATGCTATCCCTGATCCCGCCTTCCCTAGGTTTTTAGGGGGGCTCCTGTTTCTTTTTTCCTGCCTCAGGAAAGAAGCCCCCAAAAGGAAGAGGGTAGGAGGCTAGGCAGAGGCTTTCAGTGTGACTGTCAACTTTGTGTGCCGTGCTCCTTTGTTTGGGGCACTCCGCAGACAGAGCCCAGACACAGACTGTGCCCGAGGGAGGCAGTGGCATGGAGCAGGGCTGTGACACACACACACGGGGCTCTGCAGATGGCCAGGAACAGGTGGAGGCGTATGAGGAGGAAGAAGCAACAGTAAGAGAGGATCTGAAGCAGGCAGGTTAACGTGAGGAAGGGGCTGGCTGGCTGGAAAATAAGCCTGAAGGTAGACAGCACAAGACCACCTCTGACCAATTCCTGAATGTTCTCTACAACACTCCTCTCTCCATACAAGGAATCCCTTCACCGTGTTTCTCCAAGTGTCCCAATCATCTGCATTAGAAATAGCTGGTGGCAGCATTAAACTGCAGATCCTGGGACCTACCCCAAAGAGTCATTGAGCGGCTGGGGACTGGAATCTGCATCTTATGATTGTGATGCAGGCTGGACTTTCTGAAGACTCATTTCTTCATCAGTGTGGAGTGAGTAAATGAGTGAATGAAAAGAGAAGAGATCCAAATGGGACACCTGTGAGAACACCAACACTGATGGAGGGTGGGTGACAACACAAACTGAAAATGCGTGGCTGGAGTGGTAAGAGGGGAACCAGGAGAGAGCAGTGTCACAGAAACAAAATGAGAGTTATGAGAAGGACTGACTTGCCGCTTTCCAGATATGCCATGCTTTTCACAGCTCTGAGACGACACTGCTGTTACCTTTGCCTAGAATTCTCTTCATCCCCAGACAAACCGTCCCTTCAAGCCTAGTCCAAAGCCGCATCCTCTTAGAAGCCTTTCTATCTCTCTCAGGCGTAGGTAATGGTCCCAATCACATTTTGTTTGTATTTCTTCTTGCAAGTACCTTGATACATTGCAATTATTTATCAGCCTCTCTCTTTCTTCCCTAGTAGATGGTGGTGAGTTGTTTCATGGAGACCGATGATCTCTCAATCATTGTTATACATCCCCAGATTTTGGATACAACGTAGGTACCCAATAAATGTGCATTAATTAAGTGGCTAAACATATCATAAGAGTATTTCTTAACCTGGGTGGTCGTTACATAGATGTTTGCTCTATTGGTCTTTAATACGTTTCACATATTATTTTGTAGGCATGATACACTTAACAATAAAGAAAAAATTTTAAATACGTCATAACATCTGGGATTTAGTCAGAAAGTTAGGTCTTAATGAATAATGAAGAGAAAAAATTGCCAAGTGCTAACCTAAAAAGGAGGTTAACAGGACAAAAAAAGCAAAGAAAGCACCAGAGTGAGGTGAACCCAGTGGGATGTACTATATAGTGGAGTTGGTTTTTGATAAACTGATGTGTTTGGGGCTCAGAAAGTTGTCACATTTGCAATCAACAGTGGCAAAGAGGTGTCCTCACAAAGATGGGATGCAAGAAGTGGGAACAGAGCTTGCACTAAATCTCCTGGAGAAGGACCACTTAAATTAGCGGAGAACAGAATCTCCCATTTACTTGGCTTAAAAAGTTTGGAGGAATTGTAAGTTGAAAGTTAGGAATGACACTAATAATTGAATTAATGAATGAATGAATGGATAAATGAATACCTGGTTAGATGGATGGATGGATGTATGGATGGATGGAGTGCTAAAGGAAAAGGGCCCACAACAACTCTGAGGTACATCACTATCTAAGGGGCATTTTAAATACTGTTGAATACGTTTTAAAGTGTTTCGTTTGGTATCAAGACCCCATCTACAATGAGGAATCATAGCTCAGAAAGGTTAAATGGCTTGCTCTCAGGACACAGCTAATAACTTCCAAAACGAGATCTAGAATCCAGATCTTTCCACACATAATCTGCTGCATTTCCCACTGTACCAAATTAAGCCCCAACAGGTGAATGTGGTCATTAAACTTGGTGAAACAGAGATGGAAATGAATTCCATCTTAAAAGGCTTCCATCTTAAAACACAAAGGAGAAGCTATCTTAAGGACTGATCTATTTGTCAAAACATTTATTCAGCAAGCATCATACTCAGTACTGTGGAGTTGGGACTCTAATGAGAAGTCTGAAGTGGCCTGGCAGACAGCTGGGAAAGCTGCTGCCACCACCTGCCTCTCCACCATCTCTTGTGTTCACCAGAACACTAGTGGCCATGGGTACTGGACGTGGAGGTGTGCTTTCTAGATCTTTCTTCGAGGGAGGTCTTCTTGCCCCAGCTGTGGGCAGTCAGCCTCCAGCTGTCAGCTCTTTTAGGATTTGCCTCAGCTGCAGAAAGCCACTTTACCCGAGAGTATGGCCTTCCCAGGGTGACCCACATTCAATGGTTGATGGGGGTTCAAGGGTCCAGCCATTAAGTCCAATACAGGTCACTAAGATGGCCATTTATGCTTCAGAGCTTCCCCGTGGAGTTGACGGAGGCTTTGTTGGGCCTCTTTGGCAGTTTGACATTTTCGTCTATATAATCCTGCATCATCCTCCTCATTTCTACAGACTTAATCTCTAGTAAACATCCTTCATGGCCAAGTCCAGCTCCATGTTGGCCTCCAGAGAACCCAACCTCCAAGGCCACAGGGTGAAGCAGTGGTGTCCTTGCACTCTGTTTGGGCTTTACTACCAGTGGTCTCCACGCACATCTCCTCTAGTGATGTCAAAGCTTCAAACCAAAGACAGCTTATTCTTCCACCAAAGTGCTGCGCAACTGATTTGATCTCCAGGTCTCAGTTCCATCATCTAGAGGAAATCAGAGGCTGTGGAGCCCTGGTGCCACCTGGGCGGTATGAGGAAAGTCAGAGCCTCCTTCAACCAGAGTAGCTCTGCCTTTTTTTTTTTTTGCGGTACACAGGCCTCTCACTGCTGTGGCCTCTCCCGTTGCGGAGCACAGACTCCGGACACACAGGCCCAGAGGCCATGGCTCACGGGCCCAGCCGCTCCACGGCACGTGGGACCCTCCCGGACCGGGGCACGAACCCGTGTCCCCTGCATCGGCAGGCGGACTCTCAGCCACTGCGCCACCAGGGAAGCCAGTAGCTCTGCTTTTATCTGTTTTATACGTTGAGGATTTCATTTGAAATTGGAGCTTTACAGTTACACATATTTTTTTGAAAAGCATTGGTTCATCTGATCCCATAGACAGCTCCCACCTGTAACATTCTATGATGCTCCTACCATCCTCAGAGGACACCAAAAAGTAGAATAACAACATGGTACCTAAGGCCATCCACTGATTTGGAAAAACAAATCAACTCACATATACAGCCAAGATATAGATTAGGAGACAGAAGACTTTAAGGCTAAATTCTGGTTTATTGGACAGAGAGGGAACTATACAAATGATGATGGAATTAAGAAGAGTTTCCCAGAGGATTTGGAAAATTTATTAGTTTATGGGGCTATCAGAAGGAGTTAAGACAGCAAAGTAAAGGAAAGAGTGTTCGGTTAAGTGTGATTCTGAGCCCCAAACACAGTATGTCGGGTATGTGACTAAGCCTATCTTGAGGGACACAAGAAATTAGGCCGCACTGTCTCTGCAGTAGGCCCTGGAGAGAGTGGTTTCCTTATTCCCTCTTAAAAGAAAATACTATTCCAATGAAAAGAATTGAAAAGAAAAGAAATCCAAGCTGCTAAAACTCTAGTGACACATTTTATATAAAACTGTATGTATTCACATGCAAGGAAGAAGGTTTAATGGTTATCAAATTGTTAAAAACAATGAAAAAAAACTCTAAAAAGAGAATCATATCTAAATTACCTGTGAATTTCCATGTGGGAAATACTAAACATATGAAAATCCTTAATAATTCAAAGACACTCATATTGAAACAAAGCATATATATATTCTGGAGATGCAACGCAGAGATGGTTAAAGAGTAATTTATGTTTCTTGATGTGCTGTGCCAACAAATCTACACATTTTCCAAATGTTTATATTTGGCCATTATTTTCAAGATCCATGTTATTTGGAAAAGACATTTTGACAGAGGAATGAATAAATATTATAATATGTAATGAGAGTGGTACATAGTGCCTTGTACACAATCCTCTCCATCTTCAAAACTTCAATTGTCCACCAGTGTGGATCCCGAGTCTGTTAATGAGAAAACTCTCTCACTATTTCGAGCAGTCAGGCATGTGGGAGCTGGTATAGCCTTTTTCTTTTCTTTTCTTTTTTAAACAATACTATGAGTTATTGCTTAATTTTGCAAGGTTAAATCATTCTGCAGTTCATCATCCAGTAGGAAGTTAAGGATTGGTTCATCTAAGATATTTAACGTTTACAATATCTTTTGTAGCCTACTGTAGTCTTTTGTACTCCGTGTTTTCCAAGCCTCCTCATCATGAGATGGGGACAGCCCAGGCCACAGGTATAATTTTATTTATTTATTTATTTAATGTTAAGGTTTTTTTTTTTGGCAGTTTTGGATTATTTACTTGATTAGAAGTTCATTAGACAATGAAACAACTCTTTAATATATTCTAAAATAGTAAAGATACAATATAATTTTATACAGATAAGTTTGTTCAACAATGATTATCTAGTGTTGATATGCATACAACTTTTTTTTTAACATCTTTATTGGGGTATAATTGCTTTACAGTGGTGTGTTAGTTTCTGCTTTATAACAAAGTGAATCAGCTATACGTATACATATATCCCCACATCCCCTCCCTCTTGCGTCTCCCTCCCACCCTCCCTATCCCACCCCTCTAGGTGGTCACAAAGCACCGAGCTGATCTCCCTGTGTTATGCGGCTGCTTCCCACTAGCTATCGGTTTTACATTTGGTAATGTATATATGTCCATGCTACTCTCACTTCACCCCAGCTTACCCTTCCCCCTCCCCATGTCCTCAAGTCCATTCTCTACGTCTGCGTCTTTATTCCTGCCCTGCCAGTAGGTTCATCAGTACCATTTTTTTTTAGATTCCATATATATGCGTTATATACGGTATTTGTTTTTCTTTTTCTGACTTACTTCACTCTGTATGACAGTCTCTAGGTCTATCCACCTCACTACAAATAACTCAATTTCGTTGCTTTTTATGACTGAGTAATAGTCCATTGTATATATGTGCCACATCTTCTTTATCCATTCATCTGTCAATGGACACTTAGGTTGCGGTTGTTTGTTTTTTTGAAATTGAGCTGCATGAGCTGCTTGTATATTTTGGAGATTAATCCTTTGTCCGTTGCTTCATT
This sequence comes from Physeter macrocephalus, assembly GCF_002837175.3. Lineage (NCBI taxonomy): Eukaryota > Metazoa > Chordata > Mammalia > Artiodactyla > Physeteridae > Physeter > Physeter macrocephalus. The sequence continues at coordinate 53,266,815 of NC_041217.1, forward strand.
TGCAAATATTTTCTCCCATTCTGAGGGTTGTCTTTTTGTCTTGTTTATGGCTTCCTTTGCTATGCAAAAGCTTTTAAGTTTCATTAGGTCCCATTTGTTTATTTTTGTTTTTATTTCCATTTCTCTAGGAGGTGGGTCAAAAATGATCTTGCTGTGATTTATGTCATAGAGTGCTCTGCCTATGTTTTCCTCTAAGAGTTTTATAGTGTCTGGCCTCCATTTGGAGTTTTTTAAAATTAATTTTTATTGGAGTATAGTTGCTTTACAATGTTGTGTTAGTTTTTACTGTACAGCAAAGTGAATCAGCATCCTCTTTTTTAGATTTCCTCCCCATTTAGGTCACCAGAGAGCACTGAGTAGAGTTCCTGTGCTATACAGTAGGTTCTCATTAGTTATCTATTTTATACACAGTATCAATAGTGTATATATGTCAATCCCAATCTCCCAATTCGTCCCACCCCCCCCCGACCTTGGTATCCATACGTTTGATCTCTACATCTGTGTCTCTATTTCTGCTTTGCAAATAAGATCATCTATACCATTTTTCTAGATTCCACATATATGTGTTAATATACAGTATTTGTTTTTCTCTTTCTGACTGACTTCACTCTGTACAACAGTCTCTAGGTCTATCCATGTCTCTACAAATGACCCAATGTTCATTGCAGCACTATTTACAATAGCCAGGACATGAAAGCAACCTACATGTCCATCAAAAGAGGAATGGATAAAGAAGACGTGGTACATATACACAATGGAATATTACTCAGCCATAAAAAGGAATGAAATTGGCTCACAGGTATAATTTTAACTGAGGAGAGGAAGGAGGGAAAGAGCAGAGAGAAAAGAGGGGAGAGCAAAGTGCACAGGGAGGTAGGTGGAGGGGTTGGAGAGGAAGCCCTAGCATGGGGCCATCTACGCTCAGTGGAACAGAGGGAGGGATGGTGGATGGAAGCTCCCAGACAGATCTAAGCCCAGGGCCTCCTCTCTCCCCACATCTGAAGCACTGTCTTCCTGGCCTGTCCTCACCAACCCTGCTCAAACAGTGTGTGGAGGGGACAGGACAGCTCTTAAAGCTTGGAAATTGGTGTTTCATTAAGTAGTCTCTAGGGGTAGAAGAAAATGACCAAAGCAGGACCAGGTTCTTTTCCCTGGGAAGTCCTCGCACTAGCTGCACCTGGCAGTTGGGAGACAGCCATTGGCAATCATCTCCAGAACATCTTAGGAACTGCCTCTGGCTAATGCCTGGGGTGGGCCCAGGTGGAGCCATGTGACATCAAATTCCACAGTACAGCTGAGTCGGCCTTGGAAAACTACAAGAGCCTTACAGGAGAAGAGACTGATGTTCAAACCTTCACAAGGCAAGACAGCCACTCCGTGGCAAAGCCAAGAGTAAAACTCCCAAGTTCTCGCTCCAGACCCATCGGTCTATCCAAGGGTTGAAGCATCCCCATCATCATGGAGCCTTCTTTAACGGACAGTGATCACTCTGCAGATAAGTGGGGCTCTGATGCCTTGATCTTCGGTCTGGTGGACTTAAGAGAGGATTTTTATCCCTCTCAAAAGAACTGAGGATTTCTCTCCATAGAATGGATTTGAGAACAGAGATCTTTGTTGAAAATAGTCAGAACATCAAACATTTTTTAAAATGAAAGGTCAAATACCTCTAATATTTAGTTAGATCTGTGTGGGAAAAAGGAAGCGCTTTTAAGAATGTAAATGCCGAATTTGGGAAAAGCCAATATCTTAAAAACTCACTCGACATGTGGTATACACAGGGTGGTTGGCACCACCCAAAGAGAGCATGAAAATCATGGCACCTTATAAAAATCAGAAGTTTAATTCATATCATACACAGCCAAATAGACATGAAAGCTGTGTGTTAATCAGATATACGCATGAGGAAAAATGATACATGAAAATCTAGATGTAATTTTTAAAAGATAAATTAGGACAATGCATGTGTAGTTTAAAAAAGAGCTCAGCATAAAGTTCTTTTCCAGTTAATACAGATAGGTTTTTCAGGGAGACACTGCTCCTGACAAGGAAGGATTTGGTACCTGCTGATGCCCTGTGTTCTTTAGTTCCCCTGCCATTTTACTTCTCTTTCCTTATCCAGAGGGCGTTCTCCTCACACTAAGATAATGTCTATAATCGTTACTATTATTTTCATACCTTCACTCATTCATTCAATCAAACAAATATGTATAAAACCCCTGGAACAAGACAAACCTAATTTTGATCTTACAGAGCCTGCCGTCCAACATAAACTAGTCCTAGTTTTCCAGAATAATTGTTGCTGCTTTTTCTTAAACATAACAGCCCCTTATTCGACGTTGTTCTCAAAAAGATGTAAGAATGTATATATGTTTTATCTAGTTTTTCATTAAATTTAAAATCTCTTGTTGGAAGAAATCACGCTACAATGACCTTTCCGTATCAAGTAGTTATAAAACAATAGATACAGTGACTTTCTTATCAGAAAAGCAAAATGTGGTTATCTGTCCTGGGTCTGGAGTTCGTCTTATCTGAAGTGCATGCTACCTTAGCTGGATCCTCAATGGCCAAATGCTCAGAGAACTGTATCGATGTACAGCTGGCATCCTATGAATGTGCAGCAGTGCAAGAGTTACCAAAATATCAGGGAAACACAATGTGTGCATGATGAAGCAATTGCTAGTTCTAAAGACAGAAGTGTAGCAGCGCCAAATTTAGCAAAGGGCTTGACAATCCTCTGTCTGTGTGTTGGTAAAGGAACAGGATTATTTCGGACTTCTATATGCCTCTAAATATATGGCTAGTCTTAGAAAAAAGGCAGTCGTTGATACTTCAGGTCACGAAGTCTAATTCTGATGTGAAATCTAACTCCTAGCCCAGTATGGCAATTATCTTCCCTTGAAAAAGTGCTCGGTAGATAAATATGAATCTCCATGATACCTTTGTATGCTAAAGCTGGATTATCATCTCTTTTTAGATGCCAGAGAAAGAAGAAATTTATTCCACTTGAGTTTATAAAATCATAAAACAACAGGCGACAAAGAACCCTAGCATCAAATTAATCTAGGTTCAAATCTCTCAGCACAGCTACGAACAAGCAACCACCACAACAGACGCTGAACAGCACTTGCCACGTGCCAGCCCAGTCTAAGGGCTTATTTAACCTTCATCATAACTCTGTGTATTACGTAACATTATTATCTATATTCCACAGATGGGGAAATGGAAACATAAATAAGTTAAAAGCTTTTCTCCAGATCACACAGCTAAGTGGCAAGGCCAAGAATTGGACCCACTCAATGTGGTTTCAGAGTCCCCTCCATCACACATTACACTAGACTGCCTTGTGTAAATTATTTAAGTTCTCTAAGCTACTGTTTTATCTGTGAAATGGGGATAATGGTTCTGACCTCAAGGATTGCCAGGACGTCTAAGATAAAACATCTGAAAGTGCTTGGCAGGCACACCACATGGGCTTGGTCTCTATTTTAATTATTAGGCAGTGCCCAATCCCTCCTCAGCACCTAGTCTCCATCGGCCTAAGTAGTTCATTCTTCCTCTAAGAATACCTGTAAGTGACCTGGCATTGCCTGCCTTCCTTTCTGGGCTCTGGGCGTGTGACATCACTAAGTCCTAGGCTGGATAGAAAGATTCCTCTTTGGTCATCACGGGATGGAGGTGGCATTTTAGCTCCAGAAAGAAAGGAGCCTGAGCTGTTGAAGGAAGTGAATTCCACCTTTATCCTCATCCTGACTCTTGTTCTAAGATACAAATCAGTTAATTCATCCCATTCTTATTCAGCATCTTGCCATCCTGAGTCCCTTCCCAGCTCTTTGGAATTCCTTCTCTAATTCAGTGTGGCTTTTCAAGTGGGCCAGGAGCCAGCCCTTGCCCTTGTGAAGTCTGAAGGCTACATAAGCTATTTTGTCTTGAATGTTCTTCTGGGAGTTTGGAAGGAACTCCAAGTCCATTTTTGACAAGTTATTGGCAAAAGAAGAAGATGCTCCTGCCAATTTGCTTCAGGCACTGAGCATGTTCACCGGTATCATACCAGGTGTCATTAATATGTTATTTACAACAAACCCAGTGTTAAACCTATTCTTTGGGTTATATAGGGTTACAGGTTTTGTACTTAACAGAGTAATTATTTTTCCCAACTCAGAAAGCTTAGAATGTGTGAAGAACTCAGACCTCAAATGTGAGATATTCAATACATTTATTGCAAACGAGTCTTATTTAGGAACCAGGATGTGGGCCAAATGATCAATGCTCTTTCTTCAAGTCAAATAATCACTTTATAAAGCTGAAGATTGGGACAGATGTCACTCCCAGGGCTCAGCCAGTCAAGCTCACAGGTGTGAGGTCAGCACCCTGGCGAAATGCTCTACTTTTTCAGTTCTCCGAGGTAAACCCACAACTTCATCCTAAGGAATTTCAGAACTGGAAGGAATGCCTCTGAATGCTCTGCTCTGGGGCTTAGAGAATGGAAGTCTAAGACACACAGTCCCCCAAACTGCCATATTCTTAGCAAGAGTGGGGGTCGTCTGTCTACAGTCTACTTAATGGCGCGCAGCCACCCAGCTGGAAACAGAGAGCGCACTGAAAGGTCAAAGAGCTGGGGAGAAAGTGATGCTCCCACCCTCGCCAAGCCCCAGCAGAATCTTGAGGGAGGGAGAGTTCCCCCAAGGAAAATGGCCTCTTCACACATTCCACACTGTTTACCTGGCATCCATAATCACCTCCACACTTTACCGGGCATCAGACCTACCAGCCCGAACACCACAAGCAAAACCCCAACAAAACAAGGCTTCTGCGCAGTTTACCATCCCTTCAGGCCCAGGACATCAATTGATTACTGTGAAAGCCGTGTGTACTAATAAGCTGTTCCCAAGAAACACATGCTTTCTGAAGCGATGCTGTCGTCTTTGCCTCCCGGGCCCTTGATTTATTTGTAAGTAAATTATAGATATAGAAAATCTGTGAGTAGAAACTTTTCGGGTCACAAAAATTATACCACTAACAGTTACCTATTTATTTATGAGTCAGTCGTGTGTCCCCAGCTATTTAGCCAGGTTAACCTGTCCAGAAAAAATAAAATCAGAAAATAATCTCATATCTCATAGTTCCCAAGGAATATGGCAGGAAAAGTCAGTATGAAGTAGGGACTCTATCTTTAATCTGACTTTACTTCTAAATTCACTGTGTGGCCTTGGCTACATCACTTAGTCTATCTAGGCTGATTTATTTAACCTCTTCATACTCTGATGATGTTGAATTAATCTAGATTATTTTTGTAAAGTGTTAGGACCCTCTCCAGGGAAGGATACGCACTCCCCCACCCTGCCCCTTACACACACAAGCAAAACTTTGAATTTTCTACCACCATACTTAATTAGAGAAGGAATTCCGAAGAGTTGGGAAGGGACCTCAGGATGGCAAGATGCTGAATAAGAATGGGGTGAATTAATTGATTTGTATCTTCCACAAGAGTCAGGGTAAGGATAAAGGTGAAATTCACTTCCTTCAACAGCCTGGCTCCTTTCTTTCTGGAGCTAAAATGCCACCTCCCTCCCATTGATGACCAAAGAGGAATCTTTCTATCCAGCCTAGGACTTAGTGACATCACATCCCCAGGGCCCAGAAGGGGTGGAGGAAAAGAAGAATGGAAGCCAGTAAAGGAAATGTAGGTGGGCAAGAGAGAGGAGTGAGGGGAGACCAGCCTCGCTCCTGCCTCTTTGCCCGGTGTTCTCAGAGCTGCCCCGCAGAAGCACAGAGCCACGAGGCAGTGGGCAAGACTGACCTTCCTCACAGGCAGCCGGTGAGGGCAGCTATTAAATTATTGAAAATTCCAGGCTGAAAGAAAGTATAATATTAATGACTATATTATTAGGAGGAAGAAAACTTGACAATCCACACAGAGTTAAACTATCTGTTCCAGAAGAAAGCCCAGCAAACAGGACTGAGTGCCGTCAGATACAGCTTCAAAGAAATTACCCACTGCTTACACACAGGCTCTGTGAGAAGACTGCCAACGGCTGCACTTTCTCCCACCCTCGCTATTGCTGGTGGTTGCTGTGGATAAACAGTTTTCAGTTATGGTTCACAAACTCTGTTTTCAGCATGTTCTTCCTTAACCCACTTGCTTCTCAAGTGAAGATTTTTGCTGGTAGAGGAGATGATAATATTCCACTAGCTTCTAATTAAGCACATGGAGCCAACAATGATAACCTTCACATCCAGGCTGACTCATCACTTGGGTTGCACCTGAGGTCTCTGATTCAGTTTCCAGCTTGGATTGAAAATATGAGAATATACAGTATGGCAGCCCAGGTTTTCACCCCTCCTACCTCCCTCAGCTGCCAGGAAGACTTCCACATGGGAAAGAGATACACAGGGAAATGGAAGAAGATGGGAATTTGATGTTTAATAAATGATGTCTGAATGCTGAGAAATCACCTTAGAAATTACATGTGCATTATTTTCATATTTTGTATTTTTTTAGATGGATGAATATAATATGATAGAACAAGTGTGTTTTCAAACTAGCTTCATCTAAGCATTGCTTTTTATTTAATAATTGGAAATTTCACATAAAGCACTGGCATTACTATAATTATCTCCATTCCTGTCACTGTCAGCGATTTGCTTTAAAATACAGTCCTTCAGCATACATAGCATGATATATATGTGAGTTAGTATTAATTTACACTATAGGGAAAGTTAGTTAACATTTAAAATGCCTTAATCAGGAATACACACTTCAGGAATGATTGGTTAGCATTTCATATGTCAAATTTTCATTATCATTGAATTTCAAAATATTATCTAATTTCCACTGAAATTACTTCTTCAACCCATGGGTTATTTATAGGTGGATTGCTTACTTGCCAAACCTTTGGCGATTTTTCTATTTTCTTTGTCATTGATTTCTAGCTTAGTTTCTCTTTGGTCAAGAAAACATACTCCGAATAAATTTATGTCTTTGAAATTTGTCAAGACCTGCTATATAAGCCAGCATATGGTCAATTCTGGTAACTTGGAAAAAAAGCTGTACTGTGTCAATATTGAGCACAATGGTCTACGTACATCAATCAAGTAAAATTAATTAATAGTAATTGTTCAGATCTTCTTTATCCTTATTGAATTTTTTGTCTGCCTGTTCTATTATTTCTTGAGAGAGTGGTGTTAAAGACTCCCACTATGATTATGGATTGATTTATTTATCCTCTTAATTCTGTCAAATTTTTGCTTTTTACATTTGGAGCTATGTTGTTAGATATATACAAATTTAGAATTGTAACTTTCTTGTGGATTCGTCCTTTAATTATTATAAAATGTTCCTATTTATCTTTAATGATGATTCTTCCCTTAAAATCTATTTTCTCTGATCTAAGTAGAACTACACCAGCTTATTTTGGTTGGTATTTACAAGGTGTATCTTCTCTCATTGTTTTATTTTCAACTTCTCTGTGTCCTTCTATTTAAGGAGTGTCACTCACAAGCAGTATATAGTTAGATTTTTTTTGTTCTTTTTTAATACAGTAGGATAATAATTATCTTTTAGTTGGAGTATTTAGTCAATTTCCATTTAATTCACTTACTGATATGTTTGTGTTTATAGTTAAAATCTTAGAATTGTTTTCTATTGGTCCACCTGCTTTTATGTTCCCTTTTCTCCCCTTTCTTACTTTCTTTCAGATTAATCAAGTATTTTTCATTCTGTTTCCCCTTCTATGTATTATTTTACTAGTTACTCTAGAGATTACAATGCATGTCCTTGACTTATCATAGTACAGTAAAATTATAGCTTTTAGTACTTCCAGATGTTGCTGTGACCTTATAACACTTGAACGTCATTTAGCCCTCTTCCCCTTTTTGTATTATTTTGGTCATACATTTAATCTACATATATTTTAGACTCCAAGAGACTTCATTTTTGTTGTTTTGTATGATCAATATTCATTTATATTTGTCCATATATTTTTCTCAACATTTTATTCTGAAATGGTATTTTTCAAAAATAAAAATGGAAGAATAATATAGTGAATGCCCATATAACCCTTATTCAGACTCTCTAATCAACATTTCTCTATATTTGCTTTATTACATATCTATTCAGCTCTCTATCCAGCTATTAATCCATTTTATATTTTTAATATATTTCAACTTAAGCACATATTCACCTTTTCTGTCACTCTCTAGTCCTTCTTGCATTTCTGGGATGACTTTCTTTCTACATATATAAATACTTTTAGTATTTCTTTTAATGTTAGTCTACTGGTGATTGATTCTTTCAAGTTTTGTTTGTGTTAAAATGTCTATTTCACATCAACTTTTGATGAATATTTTTGCTGGATTTATGAAATTTTAGGTTGGCAGTTATATTCTTTCAACCCGTTAATATGACATTCCACTGTCTTCTGGCATCCATTGTTTCTTCTCAGAAGTGAGCTATTGGTCTTATTGTTGATCCTTTGAAATTAATGAATTTTTTTTTCTGGCTGCTTTCACAATTTTTCTCTTTGGTTTTGTTTTCAGCAGTTTTACTACATTGAGACTAGTTGTGGTTTTCTCTGCATGTATCCTAGTTGGGGCATGCAAGACTTCTTGAATCCATGTTTTGATGTCTGATCATTTTCAGAAAATACTGTTCCTGCCTTATTCCTTCTTCTCCTCTTCTGGGACTTCAATCACATGTTGTTATGTAGAGTAATATATGTTACATATGTCTCTTATGCTCTTTTCAGTATTTTTATCCTTTTTGCTCTCTGTGCCTCATGCATCCACTTGAATATTTTCTACTGATCTGTTTTCCATTTTCACAAATTCTTTCTTGTAATGCATCTAATCTGCAGTTAAATACATCTATTGAGCTCTTAATATCCATTATTTCATTTTTTAAGTTCCAGAATTTGGTTTTTAAAAATTCCAGTTTTCTGATGAAATTATTCATCATGTCACCCATTTTCTTCAACATACCAATCACAGTTATTTTAAAGTCTATGAATGATAACACCAATAAATGGATCATTTATAGGTGGGTTATTTTTTTCCATTGCCTATTTTTTCTCTTGGACCTGTTTTCTGGTATGCCTGGTAATTGTTTATTGAAAAAAATATGAAAAAATTTAGAGACTCTTGAAAATACTCTCTTTCTTCAGTGACCTTATCCTCTGATAGGCAGAATAGGGGTGATCACCATAACCCAATCAAAGACTTACTGAGTTTTTGTATGGCTTGGTCTACTTTGGGTTTACCTCTACTCCTAGGTGTAGCTCTCTAAGGATCCCAAAGGGGTATCTGGTCATGCCTCTTCTCCTTGGTGGGCTTTGAATGCCAATATTTTTTAGTCAGCATTGTGATACTGAAAACTCTTCAGTGTTTTTTTACTTAGCTCCTTAGTTTCTTGTTCTGCACAGTAATATTTGTCAAATGCTTCAAAAGAAAATATACTGGAGTATCTAGCTCACTTTCCTATAATTTCCTTCTCTCCAGGATCTTGACCTCTCAAGTCCTGTCTACCTTAGCAGCCCTGAACACAAATTCCCATAATATTGCCAAAAGGTCTGCTGTATTCTCAGCAGATGACCTGAGCAAGAAAAGCATCTTCTCAACTCTCTGTAGTTCCCTTCTCTCTCAGATCTTAGTTACTCAAGTCCTACTGCCTTGGCAGCTCTCTGATACAACTCTGGCTCAGTAGGGGCCTTCCTCAATTTAGCATCAGCTAAGACAAGAATCTGTTCTGATTGGTCGGTGCCTGTGACAGTCCAGGTTATTATCTGAGAGATTCTAATTGGAAGGAAACAGTCCAGAGGCAGTCACTATAATTGGTTTGGCTATCTTTATTACTGGTCAACAGCAGAAACATTGATAATTAAAATAATGCAAGTTAGAAATGGGTTTTCTTTGGTGAAAATGGTTGTGTTCAAGGATAGAAAGCCCAGAGATAAACACACATATGGTCACCTTATCTTTGATAAAGGAGGGAAGGATATACAGTGGAGAAAAGACAGCCTCTTCAATAAGTGGTGCTGGGAAAACTGGACAGCTACATGTAAAAGAATGAAATTAGAACACTCCCTAACACCATACACAAAAATAAACTCAAAATGGGTTAAAGACCTAAATGTAAGGCCAGACACTATCAAACTCTTAGAGGAAAACATAGGCAGAACACTCTATGACATAAATCACAGCAAGATCCTTTTTGACCCATCTCCTAGAGAAATGGAAATAAAAACAAAAATAAACAAATGGGACCTAATGAAACTTAAAAGCTTTTGCACAGCAAAGGAAACCATAAACAAGACAAAAAGACAACCCTCTGAATGGGAGAAAAACATATGTATATGTATAACTGATTCACTTTGTTGTAAAGCAGAAACTAACACACCATTGTAAAACAGTTATACTCCAATAAGATGTTAAAAAAAAAAGAAAATGGTTGTGTTCAAAATATGTGGATTGGATGGAAATATTATGTAGGTAATCTTGCTCTTACACAAACAGTACATAAGAATCCAGCGAGCGCAATTAGCCGATAGATTAGAATCCAATTGGTCCATTGTTCAGATCCTTATAGGAGGATTTTTTTTCCCCAACTTTAACTAGATGAATCATGCCATCAGCAAAGAACCACACCTGCCTCTAGTGTATCTTTTATGCAAGGTGCTGAAGGAGTGTGTGCCTGAAAGGACAATGATGTGGCTCTTCATCAAGTCTACAAAACAGATTGTATAACTTTTTTGCCAGATTGCTAACACGTGTTTGTAACTATGGCAGAGTTTAGTTTAAGGTTTATTTTCTTTATAATACCACCTGAAAATGTTTTGTGGGAGGAAACCTATGGCCTCACTTACCTTGAACTCCGGGAAGCTAAGATATCTACCAAAGATAATTACAGATAACCAAATTGGCCTAAGGCAGTTTGGAAAATACCCTTGGCTTCACAAGTCAGTGCAAAACTTTAGTGGCCATGATGGTCTTATCATTTGCTCTGGCTTTCCACCTTTGTTGTTGTTTTTTTTTAATATCGTGAAGTATGATAATCTTGGCTTTTTCATGGCCCAGTTTAACCCTGTTCTCTTATTAGCCCTAGTAGCACACAGAAGGAATTAAGGTTACTGAAAAGTCTTTCTAAGTTGACAGGTGAACTGTATTCAAGAGAACTGAACTCTTCCCTCTCCCCATCCGAAGAAAGCATACAAAGCTTGTAATACCATCTTAAGCAAAGGCAGCATCAGAGAACCTGAATCCCGCTTCAGTGAAACACCTCAAGAACCTAGAGAGGCCACCAAAGCAGCATTTCTGACAACTGTGAAGCGTTTAAACTGCTTCCTGGGAAAGAGATGACAGTGCTCAGCCCTTGTGTTCAGGGGGCTCAGTGGGAATGTCTCCCCCAGCAAGATGCAGAGAGTGAAGCAGCATTGTTGTTTCATTGCCCTCCTGTGAGAGCAGACACCAGGAAGGTCCCCGGCACAGAGTACCATGGGATCCTTGAACTCCTAAATTTGGCAGGAACTTAGAGATTTTCTGGTCTATTATTTCCATTTTATAATCAAGGAAACAGGTCAAGAGAAATTTGGTAACTTAGCCAAAATTACTCAGGAGTTAAGGCCTGACCCAGAAATCACTTTACTAGATTTTAATCTACTGTCCCGCTTAGGGCTCCCTGTTTTCTGTCCTCATAAGGAGCTCCTGGAGGCCAGTGGCTCTTGCTAAAGCTATAGTAACATTTCCCCTGGGCCAGCTGGTACGATCTAGCCCAACTTAGGTCACCATACTCTGAATCCAGCGCAGAACTTTTAGGTTACCTGTGTCTATCCAGCTGTCTTGGATATGAGCAGAACGCCCTAGACGAAGAAAATAGAAGTTTTTATACCAGAGTAACAGGAAACAACTTCAGTAAGTGATGCGGGCTACTTTTAATTCTGAAATATCAATATATAGTTATTTTCTTTTCAGAAGAAAAATGTGAAAAGACCAATGTCAGCAAGACAAAGTGACTTATATGTTAGCTTTGACCTAAATGTTTTAGGTCCTTACATCTCTGGTTGAAATTCCTTTCATTCTTTGGATAATTTTGGTGGAGAATAAATATGCTGTCTCAAAAGAAAGAATAAACAAAATTAAATCTGTTCAGTGATTTCTCATGGGACAAATGCCAATCTAAGCAACAAAATGAAAGAGCAAAAATTCTTCATTACTGAAGAGGTGGATGTGTGTTTGAATTTCCTGTAAAAATGAAGAATTACGAGGATCTGATTTATTTGCCAATATTACAGATATTTTGAAACAGCATTTACTTGCTCTGTTTTTATTTCTCCAGCTATGATTGGAGTTAACAATGTACTTCACAAATAGGGAAATCACAAGCACCTGGGATTCTTGAGAGAAAGGTTCACATACAGCAATAAACCACTCAAATATTTTTCATCGTACATATCATTTTCCAAGGACTCAATATTGAGAAAGAAAACAAATCCAAAAGTAGAATTTATGGAAAATGGGCATTGCTTTTGATAAGACATTAATATGAAACTGCCTACTCTTTATTAAGTAAGTAGCCCACTGACAGGCTAGAAATACAAATATAGACTGTGTAATAAAAACGTGTTCTAGGGGCTTCCCTGGTGGCACAGTGGTTAAGAATCCACCTGCCAATGCAGGGGACACGGGTTCGATCCCTGATCCGGGACGATCCCACATGCCGCAGATCAACTAAGCCCGTGCGCCACAACTACTGAGCCTGTGCCCTAGAGCCCGCGAGCCACAACTACTGAAGCCCTCGCGCCTAGAGCCCGTGCTCCGCAACAAGAGAAGCCACCGCAATGAGAAGACTGCACACCCCAAGGAAGAGTAGCCCCCGATCGCCGCAACTAGAGAAAGCCCGCGTGCAGCAACGAAGACCCACCGGGGCCAAAAATAAAAAAATATAAAGAAATAAATAGTTTTTAAAAATGTGTTCTACAGAAGCCCAGACGGCATGTGGTCCACAAAGAAGTCCCTCATGTTTGTGAATAATCTAATATAGGAATGGCAACTCGAGTTGCATCTTTCCTTTCCCTGGATCTACCCATTGCAGATAATCACAAATCAATCACAGATAGCACTGTGTCCTGCCAAGTTCAATATTCAAGGTAGAGACCAACATTTAATTATCGTGGGCAAGCAAGCTGATTTACTATCCCAGATAGTCAGACAGTTCTATATACAACAGTACAATTGTTACAAGTACAGGCTTTATACACAGCTCAGTCAGTGATTAGCAAGCTGTTCTTGGGCATGTTACTTAACCTCCCTGACCCTCTGTCTCTTCCCTCTGTAAAATTAGGATATTAACATATCAGCCTCAAAATGTTTCTGTAAAAATTAAGTAAGATAATTAGTATAAAGTTCTTAGCAAAGTGGCACGCACACTGTAAGCATTCAGTGAATGTTAGCTATTATGAGTAGTCCTAGAATAATATAAATAGCATTAGCAGTGTCTAAAGAAACAGAGAGTTCTGGTCTATATTAAACTAAGTTACACCATATTATACTATGACACCTTCTGGGCAGACAGTTTGCTTCTTCCTTTAGATAACCCTGGACATTACATACTCACATTCCAAAGAAGAATCAGGAATGGAAACTAAATCTTTTTTTTTTTGCTTTAAAAAAATTACAAACTTAGCAAACACTAAAATTAAATCTTTCAAAAAGGATGCAGCACTATGGTTAAAATGTACTGAATCTCACTGTCTTGGAAAATGACAGGCTGAGATAACACTTGTGGGCTATCCCAAAGTCCCTTCAGTCCATCATGGGGCCTGACACCTCTTAGATTTCTACCCCAGGACTTGATCATAGACTGGATAATTTTAAAATGAAATGAGCCATCAGATTTACTTCCATGAGATATAAATATCTTTTCTATATTTGCATCATGTATCCAATCCATGTTTATTCATAAGGGACACGCAACTGCAGTTAAGCAAATGACGCTGCGTTCTCATATCTGCTCTTGAGGGTTGAAAAGGATGTGTTAATCCTCCTTAGGCTGTTGTTTCAAGAAGTTTGTTCAAGAAACGGCCTAAAATTCAAAAGGACTTCTTTATGGTGGTTGTATTTATAATGATCCATAAGTGGTCTTTACCTAGATGCTCAGCAAAGAGGTCTAGCTGCCAGAGTGTGGAAGCTGGACTAGCTGTTCCATGTCTGACAGCGACTTGTAGGAGATAAGAATCTGCTTTCCTGTCCATACAAATCCACAGGATCCACTGCAAGGGAAGCCAGGGTGCTGGAGCCCAGGGAGTCCTCTGAGATGGAGGGTGGAGGTCATTTGCAAATAAAAGAGCATGAGGTTCCCTTAAGAGTCACTAGAAGAGCTTTAATCTTATCAGGATATTTTGCATCCTTCAACTGCAAAGCCAGGAGAAGGCATACAGAATCTCATCTTGGTGCCTCTGTTATTAAGGACTCAAAAAATTAACCTCTTATAGATCTGCCCTCTGATTTTAGTGTCTGAAATGCAAATGGAGCACCACTTCAGTGCCTTGAGGTACTTATAATAATTTTCTTAAAGCTAAAATGCTTCACTCTCCAATAAGTCTCCATTACAGCCCAGACCCAAGCCTTCCATTCATCAAAAGCCAGACGGAGGATGGATGGGGCCACAGCAGAGGAGTGACATGGCCTATGGTTCAGATCTAATCCCAGGAATGGACAGACCAGGAGGCGCCAGGTTCTTCCAGGCTGCAAGGGTGGTTCATTCTGTAGAGGTTGTTCCTTCAGGAACCAGGCTGTGTGGCACTGCTCAGACGGAGCTGTGACAGATGCCACAGTCAGGTCCCTGTCTCCTCACATCCTCCGATACAACCCTACGCTGTGAGAAGGAGTGTATATTTGGTAGTGTTTTCAGGGAGCGTACCTACTCTTGGGGTCTGTTGCCAAAATTGCGGCCAATGTCAGGTGGGTTTGCTCATTTTTTAACGATAGTTAGAGGAATTTTTAAAGTTAAGAGAGCCTAAGAGTTGCCACCAAAGCAACGAAGAGAGAGGGCACTCGACCAATGGAAAATTTTCATGTTTTGAGGAGACAAAACAAACAAACATCCAATTAAAAAATATGGGTTAGAGGACAGAATTCAGGCCTGAGGACTACTTACTACTGCTGCTTTGACTCTTCACTTTGTATGATGTCAAGGAGAAAGGCATGTAACGAGGCTACTCATAAGAGTGTGAGGAAAGGGCAAAGCAGCCGCCAAGGTGCACGTGAAGGAGCAGGCCTGCAAAATTGGCTGCAGCTTCTCCAGGCCCCGTGCTTGGTTTAATACTCTGCTGTCACCATCTTGAAATTTTTGTATCCTTTTTGAACAAGGGGCTCCACATTTCCTTTTGCACTGGGCCACACAAATCATACAGTGGGTCCTAGCATGGCACTTTTCTCTTTTAGATTTGTATAAGCTACCAATCTCTTAAATCTGTCCAATTTAAAATCTCAAATTCACATGTTAAAGACTGTTTCAGAAACACGTGGTGGGATCATATTTACAAGTGCACAAAGAAGGAGGTGGCAGAATATGAGTTGCATTGGTGAAACACTTCAAGGAACTCGAAACACCCCCCAGCTCAGTTTTCTACAATTAAGGGTTCATTCTGCATATACGTAGAGTCACAAAGGTTAACTGTGGGGATCCAGCCCTCTGCAACTAACCCAGCCCTCAGGCCCGGGACTCTAGACTTTGGGACATGAACTCAGGCTCTGCCAGACTTTGGTTTCTTCCTGTGGCTTGTGTGACTTTGAGCGAGCTGTTTATGAAAGCTGAAACTTCAGAACAAAATAATAACTACTTTGCTGTGTTATTGTGAGCATTAATGAGATACCAAGAATTAAATTACTTTATGTATGTTAAAGTTCTGTAACAAGAACCATTTTTATGGTACTCTATGCAATGTTCTCTCTCTCTTTTTTTCCCTTGAATTGTCTGCTCAATCTTATACTTTGCCGCAACTTCTTTCTTGGAAAAGATTTATCAAATCGAGAAGTGCTTTTCTTCCTTCCTTGGAACATATTTGTTCCAAATATGACCCTCTTAAAAAAAGGCAGGAATCTTTTTCTGGAGTTTCTCAGTGATTTTACAAAATGCTCAATGAAGCAGTGTTAGCCCAAATGGATGGACAGGATACAATAGGAATGTGTTACAAAAAGAGCCTGGAAAAATAGGCACTTAAATTAGGTTTCTTCACTTTGCCTACATTAACCCTTGAGAAAGCATACAGTCTTCTATTTTTAATCAGGGTACATGGATTTCTTTAAAGCTCCTTTAGCAAAGGTCAAGTCTAAGTAAATGCCAGTATATTTAAGAAGAACAGCTGGGAGGAGGTTGCTGCGAAGAAAGATGCTCACATTTAACCAGAAGATAGAATGACTGTTGATCAAGACGCAAAGCAGAATGGAATCTTAACTCCTTCCTTTATTCATCACAGCAATAGAAAAAAATGTCAATACCACTCATGCGGAAGGGCCACCATGCACCACCTTAGAGTCTTGCCCCACAGTATCTGTGATCCCAGAGAAAAGCTACACAGGGTCACCAATTTATAAGAAGATGCAGAGTTTTCTCCTCAGGCTACCTTCACATGCAGCAATTTCTGAATAAAATTTTTTATTGTGGTAAAATATATATACAACATAAAATTTGCCATTTTAACCATTTTAAGTGTGCATTTTAGTAGCATGAAGCACATTAAAAATGTTGAACAACCATTACCACCATCTACTTTCAAAACCTTTTCATCTTCCCACACTGAAACTCTGTACCCATTAACTCCTGGCAACCACTGTTCCACTTTCTGTCTTTATGAATCTGCCTATTCTAGGTACCTCATATAAGTGGAATCATACAATATTTGTCCTTTTGTGGTACGCTTATTTCACTTAGCATAATGTCTTCAAGGTTCATCCACGTTGGGGCATGTGTCAGAATTTCATGACTTTTTATAGACAAATAATATTCCATTGTATGGGTATACCACAGTTTGTTTATCCATTCATTCCTCTATTGATGGATACTTGGTCAGCATTGTTTTAATTACTCGGCTTCCGTTGTAAAAACAGACTTAAAATACCAAGGTGTCTGCTTTTTTGTCATCCCACTTAATCCAAAGAAGAAAAGCAACTCTCGGGGTCTCCTGTCACAGAAATCTACTCTGTTGGAAGTTTCTTTGGAGAAAAGAGAGAGAGGGAGAAAAATGAAGGAGGGAAGGAAGGAAGGAAGGGAGGGAGAAAAAAAGAAAGAAAGGAGGGAGGGAGGGAGAGAGGAAGAAAGTTAGTTAATGGCCCACAGTAAAAAGAAAAAAAAGTTCCAAATTGCTAGAACAATCTCCAAATCTCCAACCTTTGAACAATGCTTCAATATCTGTTTCATTGTGCAACAAAATTTCTTTTCCATCAATCCAATTTGTAAGCCATATATTTCAGAGAGGAATCCATCCCAGAAACTACAAATAGCAGAGGGAACAATCTATATCATTAAACTGTACTAGAGTAGTTACTCAGTGTCTGTACAGTGTTATGAGGTGCATCTGACAGATGACCAAGGTTATGTGCCTTCATTCACTGTTTCTGGGCTTCAGATGAATGCAGTTACGTGGTTCCATCAGATGCTTTGAGCTTACTGGCACCTGTAGGAGAGCACAGATGCATGCTGTGGAGTATCTCATTAGCACTTTCTTTAGTGAGGTAAGATTCAGAATATTGCCCAGAATGAGCAAAATTACAGCCCAGAATGATGAACACTTAATAAGGGGGCGCAGGCAGAGGGGTCAGAGGTAAAGGGAAAGAGAGAAAAGATATGCAGCTGGAAATCTTTGGAGTGGAAGTAGAAATAAAACAGGAGAAATAAAAAGCAGCCTATTGACTCTTACACTTGACAAAGCACCGTTTCGGCGAAGAGCTTCAGTTCAGGAGAAGGTATTAGAATGAAGAAAAGACACAAGCAAAAACATAAAGATGCAATGAGGAAACCAACTTATAGATTTTTATATCAATATGTTACTAATACATTACTAAAAGTTGAAACGGAAGAGAAAAACATTTGACAGACTAAGATAAAAAGAAATATTCTTTCTGATTCAGTTCCAAGTAGTTGTTTTGTGTAATGAGAATTTGGGGTTTCCACACCAAACCTGACAAAATTCCCAAAGTGAATGTTCCAGCTCTGCCAGTTACCTTCTCCTTTTGAACCTTCTGGTAGCTCCACTGTTGTGACCCCTGCACGTGTTTTAATCTGTGCCCACCTGTGATGGCACCTGTAGCAACGTGCTCAGACTTGCTCAGCATGTCCTCCCAAAATTAATTAGCAAAATTTCTTGTTGGCGATTTAAACTTTATTCTTGCACCTGCCCTGTTCCCCCCAAGACAGGTGTTAAGTATCTGTGGTAAAAGAGACTGTGACACACAATGCTGTAAATCAACTATACTTCAATTTAAAGAAAGAGACTGTGACATTCCAGGCCCTTAAGCCAGTTCTGGAACGAGGCAGAGCAGTTCAGGGCTTGACCTCTGGGACTCTGGACTTCAATGCCAGCTGGGTGACCTTGGATAACTCTCCTGATCTCTCTAAGCTTCATTTTTCTCACCTATAAAAGGGGACACTAATAGAAGTTGTGAGGATGAAAAGAAATGATGCCCTGCTTGAGACAAAGTAAATGTTCTATAATGTCAATTATTAAATATTATTTTTATTACAACTGATTCTGAGACAGCCTCTCTCCACCAGGCTCTTGCATTCTACATGAAACATCAAAGTTTGTGTAGACCCCAGGCACTCACGAAACCCCCTGAGATCTGAGGGGACACAAAAGAAGATGATCCAGAGCTTTGGCTGGCACCTAGTTCCCCACCTTCCAAAGGAAACTAGGCCTGGGAGTGTAACCTAGCACACGCCACTTGTGCTCTCTTGTACCCAAAGGGGAAGCTTTCTTCAATGACTTGGACTTGAATTGATGAAATTTCATATTCCCTAAAACCATGCACTTGTTACCCTGACTCATCACACCACACTCCCAGAATCCAAGGCTCCAACATTGGAGACTATGTGTGTGTTCATTAGTCTCTTAGAATTGGACTTCATGGCACACGCCTTCCTCTGAAATCCACATGCGCCTCTGGGTGAACCCTTCATTGGTGGGGACACCGGTAGTAATCATCAGCCACCCCAGGTACGAGGCAAGTGAGGAACGTATTAATTAAGGCTCCACAGCCCATCAATGAAGTGAGTTTTCCACTGGCCCCTTTCCCATCTCAATCTCACCTGACAGTGAGACCTCTCATTGCAAAGGAGGACTTCAGGCAGATGGACTATATCATGTACACAGAAAGCAGGGTGGCCTCGGGCAGTTTCTTCCTAAGCCCTGAGAAGAACCTGGTTAATGACGTTTATATTCGGCCTTCTGGATTTTCATATAAAATGATATGCATCTCTGAATATACATCCACCTAGTGAGGTATCTAGTTCTAATGTTGGCTACAAAGCATTACTCATTGGAAGCTCTTATTTAAAAATAAATGTCTCTCCCCGTTGAATTGCCTTCTTGACAATCTCCACCCTTGGTTTGCAATTCTCCTAGAATCAAATACACTGCCCACTTGTTATTTTTCTCTTCCTTCGCTATGGGCCTCATTAGCGAGGACAGTGAAAATACACACAGTTCTAAGAGGAGTGCAATTTGGTTTGATGCCACTATGCTGCTGGTAAGAGGGAAGGCTGCAGCACGCTGTCACATCAAACTAGAGACTCTTCAAAGAGGCAGAGGACGTTCATCAGGTCTGTGGGCAAGATTCCCAGCCTAGAGACTCTTGGGGAATTCTGGAGAAATAAACAAAGCTTTGCGCTCAGTAATGGTAACATTTGTATCCCTCTCTTACAATAATCATCAACACTTGGCCACAGCTGTCCTCACTTGCTGAAAAAGAAAATCTATTCCTTGTCTTTATGGTGAGTTGACAGGAGGTCTGACACTCCAGGGAAAGAAAGAATATTCAAATATTAGCCTCATGTAAAAAGGTGAAAGATCTGGGAATAGGAATAAGCGTTACATCTCTCTACAGCATGGAGACTGGAACACCGAGTGATGCTGGGGCACACATCGAGTTTTCCTGTTTAATGACAAGTCCCCAAGCATTACCGGGGGTGTAGTTCAAACATGGAAGCCTGAAATTTTCTGTTGTCCTTTTTACACTACATTTGAGCATTAGAATGTTTCAGGAGTTCCACTGTTCTCTAGACAGATTGACTGAAACATGGGAACAGGACCCGAAACAGTTTGTGTGCCAGCTGAGGTGGTGGCTGTGGGCATTTTCTAAGCCCAGGGACGGCCCCAGGGCTGTAAAGAGAGCCTTTGCCAGTTATCATTTATGGAGAAACCCACATGGTAGAAAAGATAAGAGAAAAGCCATTTGGTCCACCATTGGTTCTAAGCAGATGCTTCTTCCTAAAGCATGAATATTCCAAGATAGCACTTACAGGTGATATTTTAAATAAGAAAATGCATGTGCAGTGCCTGGCACATTATAGGTACTTCTCATAAGGTAGTTGTTTCCGAATCTTAAATATAAAGTAACTGTGGATAAATCACTATCGTGGGAATAAGAAGAGAAGGTTTGAATCAACTAACTGCTCTGGGGTAGACCTTGCATCCTCCCTTCTATAAAATGAGGAAATGGAACCACGTGATCTCTGTGGTTGCTTTCACTGGGAATATTTAACGACTCCAAGGGTTTGTATTCAAACTTGAAACATTTCTTTTCTCAACCCTCTAAAAGTGTTAGGATTAAACCACATTAGCATTTGGAACACATAAGATAAACAGAACAAAGAATCCCAAGGGCTCTACAGAATGAAGGACAATCCATGTACCGAAGTGCAGTGTATTTCTAAAAAACCTGCCCAAGCTCAGTCTGTCCGGCGGATCACTCACGTGCTCTAACGCTTGGAATGCACTGTTGCAAGCCAACCATTCACTTCAACCTGAGATCCGCTGGTTAAACAATACCAGACTGGACTAGAATCCTCTGAAGGACGAGGGCCTATTTGCATCACGGAAATGTAGAAACTCTCAGAGGCCCTTCCCAAGGCCCTGTTTCCCATGTAGAGAAAGTCATTTGACAGCAGAAGGCAGAGGATGGTAAAAAGCACCTTTACGTTGTTAGATCGCTGACCAAATATTCCCAAGTCCATCCTCTCTTTTTTAAGCCATGCCACCTGAGAATCAGGGGATTTACAAGCTGGCAGAGTGCTCAGAGGTCCGAGCCCAGCGTGGAGTCCCTCTGGTTGCACCCTGACTGACGATCCCTCTTCTGCATAGCAGGTGAAGAGGTGGCAGCTGAAATGCACCCAATACCCTGCACACAGTTCTGCAGCTTTAATGATCTGAAAGTTCCTTCCTATTTAAATGGAAGTTTGTCCATTTGCAACCCCTACCCACGAATCCTGGTTCTATCTCGCGCAACGTACAAGTCTGGGTCCTTTCAAATATTTCAGTGTAACTCCTACCTTCCTCCTCTCTGTTTCCTCCAGGCTCAACCCCCTCAGATCTGAAATTATTCCTCCCTGAGGTGGTTTCTGGACCAGTCAGCACTCTACTTGCCTCTTATGGATGGACTCAATATTTGGTCAGTGATCTAACAATGTAAAGGTGCTTGTTACCATCCTCTGCCTTCTGCTGTCAAACGACTTTCTCTACATGGGAACGGTGCAAATTAGTCAAGTTAGGTAAGGTTACCACCAACTTTGGGGGCGGTAATATCTCAACAGCACAACCATTCCTACTCCTTCACACCGATCTGAAGCTGAGGTGTACGCGGGAGAACAGGAAAATAACCCAAAAACGGAAAGCATAATTAGAACAAAAGAGACTTCACAGGATATTGATGCATACGCCCCCAAGGCGTTAGTGAATGACTTCTTATATACAGGCTGGGTGCCTGTAGCATCACCACATTAAATGTGCATTTCTAGAGAAGCTTCTCTTGTGATGTGTGTTTTCAGTTATAACATGAGCTCATTGCTGCAACTCAATAAACAGAAACTATTACCACGCTCTATCCATATTTATGTTATTTTTGCCCTTAAAGTACATGGGAACCTTGGTGATCTTGCTCAATTTCATGATTCTAAATACCATCTAGATGCCGATGACTCCCAAATTTATATCTGCAGCCCAGACTGTTTCCTGAACTCCAGACTCATTTATCCAACTGCCTGCTTGACAGCTCCTCTTAGACGTCTAACGGACACATCAACCTCAGTATATATCCAAACTGAACTCCTGCCCTTCCTTCTCAAGCCTTTTTCATCTCACGTAATGACAACTCCATCCTTACAGTTGATCAAACCAAAAACCTTTGGATTAATCTTTATATCCTCACTTTTTCTCACTCGAAGAGAAATTATACTGGTTACCTTAAAATACATCCAGAGTCTGGCCACTTCTCCACCATCACTGTTCCTAACCTGGTCTGAGCCACCATCATTCCGCACCTAAATCAACGTAACAGTTTTCTGACTAGGCTCCCTTTTGTTCACGCCACAGTCTTTTCTCAACAAGGCAGACAGAGTGATCCTTGGATATGTCCAAAACCTTGCTGTGGCTCCCCATTTTACCCAGAACAAAACAAAACAAAAAGTCCTTCCACTTGTAGGCATATACCAAAGAAATAAAAACATATACCCACACCAAACCTGTACACAATGTTCATAGCAGCATTATTCATAAGAGCCATAAAGTGGAACCAACCCAAATGTTCATCAACTGATGAATAAACAAAATGTGGCATATCCTTACAATAGAATGTTATTTGGTCATAAAATGGACGGAAATTCTGATACATGCTGCAAGTGGATGAGCCTTGAAAACATTATGGTAAGTGAAAGAAACCAGACACAGAAACTCACATATTGTATGATTCCATTAATAGGAAATGTCCAGAAAAAAGCAAATCCATAGACACAGAAAGTAGATTAGTGGTTGACAGGGGCCGGGGAGGAGGGGGGAATGTGAAGCGACTGCTTGCAGGGTACAGGGTTTCTTTTTGGGGTGATGAAAATGTTCTGGAATTAGTGATGATGGTTGCACAGCCAAGAATATACCGAAAACCATTGAATTGTATGATTTAAAAAGGTAAATATTCTGATAAGTGAATTATATCTCAATTTTAAAAAGGCAAATTCCTCACAATGGCCCCCTAGGTAGGCTCTGCATCATCTGACCCTCCTAGTTCCTTTCGGATTCAGGCTCTTTTCCAGACAATCCAGACCCTTTGCTGTTCCTTGAACATAATAGGCCCGTTCTCAGTCTTTGTGTTGTTGTTCCCTCTGCTGGGAATGCTTTTCCCTCAGAGACACACAGACACCTGCTTGGTTAACTCCCTCAGTTCCTTTATGTCTTTGCTCAAATCTCACTTTTCAACGGGGCTGGGCCCTTTTATGTAATACAACCACTTGCACCAATGTACTCCTAACACCTGCTCCTTTTCCTTTTATTCCACAGCTTTTCTCGCCTTCTAATCTACTGTCTGATTGACTGACTTATGCGTGTAGCTGTGGTCTGTGTCCACACACACTAGAATCTAAGCTCCGTAAGGGTGCGACTCTGTCTTTGTTCCCTGATGTGCCCGGGACACTGCCCCACACAGAGTAGGAGCTTGAAAGGCATTTGTTAAATGAATGAATCTTGTGTCTTGAGCTTCAAAAATGCACCTTCTAAGTCAGGATTTAGAACAATGATTTGGAAAAAAAGAAACAGGACTGAACTAAGAAAGCATCAATACAAGTTACTAACCCTACATAATTGAAGATAATGCTGAAAATTTGCTCCAGTTTACAGTTTAGTTTTACAAACTAGTGGCCTGCTAAATGCTTCCTTTTTGCCAAAAATGTACTGGCTCACTCTCAAAAATATCATCTCCCATACCCATTGACATTTCTCTCTCTACCTCTCCTATCAGTTATTTCAGATGAAGAACATTTTTGTCTGTTTTTCCCAGGTATACCACATGGACACTCCATTTTCCCTTTGACTTATGGAGGTGTATATATTGTTTATACTCCGGCTGTTTAATTACTGTTCCATAATCAAGTGTAAGAAGCCCATTTAAGGGAGTTTCTTAGGAGCCAAAAACAACATAAACTTGACTTTCACTGATTTTTAAATTATTACTTAGTTAAAATTCACATAACATAAAGCTCACGATCGAAAAGTATACAAGTAACTGATTTTTAGTATATTCACAGAGAGTAAATCTTAAAAATTTTCATCACATGCAAAAATTTGTAGCTAAGTGTGGTGATGAATATTAACTAGACTTACTGTGGTGATTATTTCATGATATATACATATATTGAATCATTGTGTTGTACACCTACAACTAATATAATGTTATATGTCAAGTATACAAGTGAGTGGTTTTTAGTATATTCACAGAGCTGTAAAACCATCACCACAGTCAATTGTAGAACACTTTCGTTACCCCCCAAAAGAGACATTCCCAATTTCCCCCAACACTCCCAGTTCTGGGCAACCACCAATCTACTTTCTGTTTCTATAGATTTGCCTATTCTGGAAATCTCACCACATGTGGCCTTCTGTGTCTAGCTTATTTCACGTACCATGTTTTCAAGGTTCATCCACTTGTTAGCATATATCTGTACTTCATTCCTTTTCATGGTTGAATAACATTTCATCGTATGGATATACAATATTTTGTTTATCTATTCATCAGTTGATGGACATTTGGGCTCTTATGAATAATGCCGCTCTGGACACTTGTGTACCAGTTTCTGAACATATGTATGTTTTCATTTCTCATGGGTGTATACCTAAAGGTGAAATTGCTGGGTCAAATGGCAACTCAATGTTGAATCTGCTAAGGAACTGACAGACTGCTTTCCACAGTGGCTGCATCATTTTACATTCCCACCAGCAAGGTCTAAGGCTCTTATTTCTCCACATCCTTGCCAAAACTCAAAACACCACAAAAACACCATGTCTTTTTTATTATAGCTATCCTAGTGGTAGGTGTGAAATAGTATCTCATTGTGGTTTTGGCTTGCAGTTCCCTAATGACTAACAATGCTGAGCATCTTTGCATATGCTTTTGACCATTTGTATATTATTGGAGAAATGTTTATTCAAACCCTTTGCCCTTTTAAAAACTGGGTTGTTTGTGTTTTTGTTGTTGTGTTGTAAGAGTTCTTTTTATAGTCCAGATACTAGACCCTTATCGGATACTTGATTTGTAAACATTTCTCCCATTCTTCTTGTTGATTATTACTGCCATCCACCCAGTGACCTTCTGACCCCCAGCCTGGGCCCACCCCAGGATACCTCATGGTGCCCCTACTGCCTTCTCAGCAACTGGCACCGTGCAGTTCCTCCTACTCACTTGTTAGTCAACCAACTCTTCCTCAGCTGAGCTGGGGCCAGCAATGGCGCCCCTGATAAACATGAACAGGTGTGAGCCGATTCCCATCCAGCAGGTCAACTGTCTGCACAGCTCAGTCCAACAGGCAGAGGTGGCCACAGTCTCTGCAGGGCACAGCACATGGCTGCTCCAGGGCCAAGCAAAAGCCCAACATCCAGGGAGGGAGGGCATATGGACAGAGGTATTTATCAGAGTTTTTAACTTTGGATGGGCACATGGTACTCTAGTCAATGGAAATGTGACTTTTTTACAAGGTGCCATTTATATGAGCAATGAAACCCTGTTACCAAAAATAATTATTTTTTACACAATAAGAGTAGAGTTGCACTGAGGAGGGAAAACCAGATGGGCCCCCTGGCCCTTTGCAGGGTCCCTGTTCTCTTGAGCTGGGCGGCCCCTGCCACTCCTTGGAACATAGTCTGAAAACTATTTATTGATCTGGAAGTTCTCTGTTAGTGAGAAAATTGGTATTGTAATTTTCTCTGTGGTAAAATTTTAAAAGGAAATAGTTTTTTCAAAGTATTTAGAGCTTTACACTGAGATATTAATAGTAGCTGCTGGTGGGACTTCCCTGGTGGTGCAGTGGTTAAGAATCTGCCTGCCAATGCAGGGGACACGGGTTCAAGCCCTGGTCCGGGAAGTTCCCACATGCCGCGGAGCAACTAAGCCCGTGTGCCACAACTACTGAGCCCATGCGCCACAACTACTGAAGCCCGCGTGCTCTAGGGCCCGTGTGCCACAACTACTGAGCTCGTGTGATGCAACTACTGAAGGTTTCGCGCCCAGAACCCGTGCTCTGCAACAACAGAAGCCACCACAATGAGAAGTCAGCACACCGCAAAGTAGCCCCCGCTCGCCACAACTAGAGAAAGCCCGCGCGCAGCAACGAAGACCCAACGCAGCCAAAAGAAAAATAAGAAAAAAAAATAGTAGCTGCTGGGATTATGAATGTTTAACTTGTTTTCTTTTTGCCTTACTTTCTTTCCCCCTTTGTTTCCATCCCTCTCATTAAGGACGGATTAATTATGTAATTAAAGAAAGAAAGTGAGTGCAAGAGTAAGTGCTTATAGTGCAGATTTTAAAAAGCTCTTCCATCTCCTCCATTGACAGGGCACACTCACCCAGATGACCACCACTCCAGTAACGGCACCACCTCACTCAAATGAAAACGGCAGGCATCAATTAGAAGCCCTGATGCCTTCACATGCCATTTCAAGATCATAAAATATTTAAAGCTCTCAAGCAAATCGAAGACATCAATTAAAATATTGAAAACAGTAAGAACTATCATATAAAAGATACATCATAAAACCATTGCATACTGGTCTTTCAGAACAATGTCTTTGCCTCTAATAGTAAAGACTAGAGGAGGATAAAGAATGGATATTGTCCTTCTTTGGTCCAATGGTCTTTATTGAGCAAGTCAAGGAGACCATGGTGAGAGACATCCACTCATTCAGCTGATTCTCTTACTCTCATCTCCTCTGCATTTCTCCACAAGTCTTTACCATCTTGGTTTGCAAATGTTCTCTTATTGTTTATGCTTTATTTATTTTCCCTAAATAAAGGGTAATTTGCATGAGGGCAGGAAGCAGAGACCTAAGGGAACACCACAGTTCTACATATGCAGAGGTAAATGGCCAGGCTCAGTGACTTTCATCTCAAAAGGAAATAGTTCCCCTGCATCTACTCTTAGCTGCATTAGGAAAATAACTTTCTGTGTCCACACTGGAGGAGCCTGGTTTAGAGAATGAGACAGGCACATAAACTCTAATTTCAACATAGGTCCATAGAGATCAGGAAGGTTCCCTGAAGAAACTATTGCCTTGAAAGGTAAGGAGGAGTTGACTTGTTTTAATTATCTGAGGGCAAGAGGGTGTAGTGAGCCCAGAGACAGAGGGCCAACTAAGGCAGCCGCTCGTTTCTCCATGAAGTCTCTTTGGAAGGAAAATACTACGTAAGGTAAGATCACTTTTATTAGCACAATAAAGTTCTAAGAGCCAACAGTCTACTGGTGAAAGTTTTATGAGCAGGAAAATAAATGTACTCATCCATTCATTTATTCACTCAATAAATGCATCAATAATACCTCCCATGTGCAAGGCACATGTGCTTTTATGTACATCTTATATGAGTAGAGATGTGCCTGGAATGCTCTCCCTCTAGATTTTTGCCTGGCTTATTTCATCATAGCTTTTTGACTGTCAGATATTTTCTGGTTTATTTATTGTCTGTCTCCCCTGATCAGAATGTAAGATCTATGAGAACAGGAAGCTTATTTTTACTGTCCCATTGTACTCAGTCACCTAGAACCATGCCAGGCAAGGCTCAATAAATGTTTGTTGATATAACTAATTAATTAATTCATGAATATGAATATCATATATTTAGACAGAAAATGCCTACACATAGCCCTAAGAGATACAGAGCTTTGTATGACAAGAATTCACTAATGAGGATGCACTTTTATTAATAGAGATAACATATTTCAATGCAGTAAAACAAAATTTTTTGTTATGTGAATAGATATTGAAAACACTGTAATGGTGTTTGTCAACACACTAATGACTTCTGTATCTTCATAGGTGCCTTTTGGTCAGCAAGAGTTAAAAAATAACTATCAAAAGCTGAATAACAGGCTCAACTTTAGTAATCACTTTTACATTGTCCTACTTGAGAATATAAACAATAAATTTAGAAGCCAGTATAAGAATGGGCTTCAGCTCTCTTGAAAATGCTTCCAGCTAAACAGGAACAGAATGTATCTCGAAATTCTTGAGCCAGTTATCAAATCAAATATATATTATATATCTATGTGAGAGAGAGAAAGAAAGAAAGAAAGAGAGAGCTAGAGACCGCATATGAAATTGTGCTGGGGAATATAGAAGGAAATGAGCATCTGAAAGTTACATAGATAAGATTTCAAATTATGCACTAATTGGCAGGAAATTATCAAACAGGGGAATTATCTCCATCTTGTCCCTCAGGAGATTGGGAATGGAGACTGTGGAATCAAAGTGGCACTATGCTTCAGACCACAGTGCTTCTCTAAACATGAACTCTTTGGCCAACCCTTGCCAATTCTTCCCCCATAACTTGAATCCATTGCTTTCTTTTCACGTCTTCCTGAACCAAATTCTCAGTTACCCCAATCTTGACTACTGCAATAGCCTAGTTCATCTGCCTTCTGCCTAATCCATTAGGACTGCCAGGTTTTCAGTATTTAAAATCCTTCAGGAAGCTTCCCCTGCCTACAAGATCTAAGCCTGGGTGACCCACCTTCCCACCATAGTCCCCTGGGCTTAGCAACCCAAATCCTGAACTATCAGAGTGTGTGGTGGGAAACACCCTCTAGCTCTTCTAGCTCATCTGAGTCCTCTTGGTTCTTTACAGGCCTAAGTCAAACCCCTGAAGACTCTCCCCCGACTCTAATCCACTGCGTCCTCCACTTCCTTTGAACGCCTATAGAATTCCCTTCTGGTACTATTCATTTGGCATGTATCCACAGACTACCTTTCGCATCTAGTTAATTGTGCACATTTTATTCTTTTCAATGAGATCTTGAATTCCTAAAAAGTAGGGACTAGATTATCTCCCCCTCACAGGGTGAAGCACAGTACTATACACAGTGCAGGTAGACGGTAAAAAAAAGTTTTAATTAATTGTTTATGTCAACTGGGTTTTGGATGTGTTGCAATAGGGCTGTAGATTGTCCATTTCACTAAAATAAACATGCATGGTGACAATGCCAATCAAACAAGGATAAAGAGAAGTATAAGTTTTTACAGGTCTGTGTGCCAGTTTTTAAAAGGCTTGGCTGATACAAAAGTCACTTGAAGGTGCTACTAGATACTCTTAGCTGTGCCTAGTCCCACCTGGAATTCAGGTAACCAGAAAAAACATGGTTTAATTCTGGAGTAAAGGATAACTCTGATTAAGCCATGATAGTTCTTGCTACAGGTATGGAATGTTAATAATACATACTAAGTATTAATAATACACACGAAATACCGGAAGACTATACCAATCAATTCTGTTACCCATCAATCCCCCTTTTTTAATGGATACCATCGAAGAAAATTGAACCACAAAATCTCCACATTAAAGCCAAGTTAATAGCTTGATTATAATTGAGATGAGAGAAAAGGCATTTTCAAGTCTAGGCAGGCCATCCCTTTCTACCCCTCTCCCCTGGGGACCAGTGCTTCTCTGTGTGCCACAATATGGGTGTTTTGTGTGTGTGTGTGTGTGTGTGTGTGTGTGTGATCTTTCTACCCTGAAACCTGGTGTTGGTGTTAAACTAGCGGGCCATGCTGGTGGAAGCAGGAGGGAGCCAGAGACTCTTCTGTACGACCCAGTTGGGGAAAGGCTTATGGCAAAGACACCATTCTTTTTCTACCCCAGCTGATGTTAAAAGACAAAACAAAATTACACACACACACACACACACTACATATATATGATGCATGTATATATTAAAATATACATATTTTAAGTATATATGCATATTTAAAAATAACTAGTTTAGCAAGTAGTTTCACTTGTTAAAGCAATAAGAAGTATTTCCCCTGCAAAAACCCTTAATTTAACTGTCCAAGGCAAACTGTTAAAAAAGCACAGCTGGCAAAAAACCAAACCAAACCATAGTGTATAACTGAGATTTATCGGCAGTTCTACCCCCAGAATTTACAACTTTATAATAAAGAGAAATGTCACTCAACTCAATAACAAGGGGTCCGCCCCCCGCCGCCCCCGGTCTCTTTAAGATATAAGAATTTCAAAGAGTAACTTTCTAAACCCGAGTTCCCTCTTTTGGCAAACAGCTACCTTCTTTTCAGCGAAAGCTTCTTTATCTTTTTGTTCTTTTCTCTAACCTCTTCGGGTTTTCATACAAATGGTGTATGACTCCTGGGACATTTTGCAATGAAGTTCCACTCTCAGGAGAATGAAACACTACTACCCCGATGGGTTGCCACCTGCTCTATAAAAAGAGCCTGGATGAAGGTAATTACCTCTTTGGTGAGGAGAGCTACAGGGAAGGGGTTCTGCAGAAGTGAGGTCTTGGTAAGGGGACAGAAGGACACAGATACTCACCCTCCCTCGCCTTCTCAGGCCAAGGACCGCCTCTGCTGGGCTGTCTATCAGTAACCAAGGAAAGGTGGTTCATGTTAACTCCCCAGGGCGGATCCTTTGTGGAGGGTAAAAATGTCCTCATGATGGCGGGATGGGGAAGGGTGAAAGGCAGAAATGAAGCTGGCGTGGAAGTTTCTGATAATTCCAAATCATTAGAAAGGAATTTAAAGAATTCTAGGCTGGTGCTACCCATCCGCAATGCCCACCCCTCCTCCTGGGGAAGTTCAAAGGTATAGGTGACTCGATAGGTCAAAGGACAAACACTTCAGGAGTGTTGTTCTACCTGGTTCTCACTTATATTTCACAAAGGTACCTGGCTCTAACACATGATGTAAGCCTTTACTAAAGGCAGGGGCCACGGGCATGAGAGCCATTGCTAATCAGTTTTAGGCCAGACTGATTAAAATATCAGCCTGGTGGCACCTCTTAGGAATTCAGATCCAGTGGTTTCCATCTCAGAGCCAGAAGAGGGAGAAAGAACTGGGAAACAAAGGCCTCCTTGTGTTTGCAAATACTCCAGCACCAAATACAGATGTGCTCCAGTAATAAAGGAAAACCCTTTTCTCAAGGAACCAGATTTTTATCTCAAACTCTCACAGCAACCAAAAACCAGTATTTTAAGAAATGACACACAACAGGCATTACCACCTACACAAAGCTCCATGAAGCATCATCCTAATGATTAAACTGAGAACACAGAATAAGTAGCTTGCATCATCCTTTGAAATTTTTTTAAATTGAGGTATAATTGATATGTAATATTATAGTAATTTCAGATGTAAACAGTGATTCAATATTTGTATATATTGCAAAATGATCACTGCAATAAGTCTAGTAACATCCATCACCATACATACATTTTTTTTTCTTGTGGTGAGAACTTTTAAAATTTATTCTCTTAGCAACTTTCAAATATGCAATACAGTATTACAACTATAGTCACCATACTGTCCATTAGATCCCTGTGATTTGTTTTACCTTTTGACCCTGTTCACCCATTTTGGCTACTCCCCACCCCCAGCTCTGGCAACCACCAATGTGTTCTCTGCATCTATGAGTTTTTGTTTTTGTTTTTAAGATTCCACATACAAGTGAGATCATACAATATTTGTCTCACTTATCTGACTAATTTCACTTGCATAATGCCCTTAAGGTCCACTCAGGTTGCAAATGACAAGATTTCCTTCTTTTTTGTGGCTGGATAATATTCCACTGTATATATACACACCACATCTTCTTTATCCATTCATCCATTAATGAACACTTAGATTGTTTCCATATCTTGGCTATTGTACACAATGCTGCAGTGAACACGGGGGTGCAGATATCTTTTTGAGCTAGTGTTTTCACTTTCTTTGGATAAATATCCAGGAGTGGAACTTCTAGATCATATGGCAGTTCTATTTTTAATTTTTTGAGGAACCTCCATACTGTTTTCCATGGTGGCTGCACCAATTTACTTTCCCGCTAACAGTGCACAAGGGGTCCTTTTTCTCCACATCCGTGACAATACTTGTTATTTTTTGTCTTTTTGGGTGTCAGAAGGGTGTGAGGTGATATCTCATTGTAGTTTTGATTTGCATTTCCCTAATAATTAGTGATGTTGAGCATCTTTTTCATGTACCTGTTGGCCATCTGTATGTCTTCTTTGGAAAAATGTTTATTCAGATCTTCTGCCCATTTTTCAGTAGATTGGGTTTTTTGCTATTGACTTGTATGAGTTCCTGATATACTTTGGATATTAACCTCTTATTAGATATATGATTTGCAAATATTTTCTCCCATTCAGTATGTTGCCTTTTCATTTATTGATGACTTTCTTTGCTATGTAGCTTGCATCATCTCGATCACTACGTTTTCCTTCATTCTTTTATACCACCCATCAGGTGGTGTAAATATTTCATATTTAGGAGAATTTATTTTATTATGGAATGCTCAAAATATTAGTGTCTAGGTGAATTCTCAGATAATTACAACTGTCCTAGTTCCAAAGCTTCATAACTTCTAGTCTTACATCTTTTGAACAAAAACAGTCATTTTAAAACAGAAACAGACTCAGACTTAGAGAATGAACTTATGGTTACCAGGGGGAAAGGATGGGGGAAGGGATAGATTGGGAGTTTGGGATAGACATGTACACACTGCTGTATTTAAAATAGATAACCAATGAGGACTTGCTGTATAGCATAGGG
Source organism: Physeter macrocephalus (assembly GCF_002837175.3). Classification (NCBI taxonomy): domain Eukaryota; kingdom Metazoa; phylum Chordata; class Mammalia; order Artiodactyla; family Physeteridae; genus Physeter; species Physeter macrocephalus. The sequence continues at coordinate 53,299,604 of NC_041217.1, forward strand.
AACACTGCTCAGTATTCTGTAATAACGTAAATGGGAAAAGAATTTGAAAAAGAATAGATACATGTATATGTATAACTGAATCACTTTGCTGTACACCTGAAACTAATACAACATGGTTAATCAGTGATACTCCAATATAAAATAAAAAATTTTTAAAAACCAGTCATTTTTACCATTTTAAGCAGAGTGGTACATTGTTGGCCCCAAGACCCCAAGTGACTTTATTATCTAAATGAATGCAAAACTAAAGCTGAGGGTTAGGTAAGCCTTCTTCTTTAAGTGAACGCCAATAATTTAAGGAGCCAGAGAATTTTTAAGGAGCATTTAAGTCAAGAGCCTCACAATTGTCTGCCTACACATTTGCCTTTCATTCAGTAAACCAAGTAGAGGAAAAATGTTTTTGGTTTAATATCTTTCCCTTCCTTCCTATGGTTGATTTTATTTACTTGTATATCCCAGCCACAATTTTCCTTTAAATAGCCGTCACTTTAAACGCTCCCTTGAAATAATGTAGGGCTGTATTCTATTCACCTGATCCTTCCTTCTAATGGGCTGACTTATTCTTTTGTCATGTAGAAACAAGAAAAGAAGCACCTGCTTACTGCACATTTGACCCGTGTACCCATGTGCTGGCCATTTGTTCATTCAGCTGTTACAGGCTTCAGGGAGCGCACATGCCCAAGGTTTTCCACCTAGGAAAACGCTATTCCCATCAATCTCCATCAAGAACTCTCACCCTGAGAGGTCCAGAGATGGGCTGAAAGGAGTGCAAAACTCCCTGAAAACATATGCAACATTTTGCGTGTTTGGGCATTTTTCTGAGGAGCAGGCCTATTGTTCTCATTAGATGCTCTTGCTGGGGGTCTTCCATTTTGCCCTCTAGGTCCCTCCCCAGCATCCCCCTCCTCAATGCCAGGGGTGGACTGACGCACACTGCACGGACAGACAGATTGCCTTCTGGTTGCAGGATGATGGGACACTCCGAAGGAGATGGGAGAGGACAGGGCTTTTGGGGCCACAGAAGGCTGGCGATGTGTCTCAGCTGATGGTCCCAGCTTTTGTCAGGGGTCCTCCCTCTCTGGGTGGTGCTAGCAGCATCCCCTGCTTGCCCTCAAGCCTGCCCATGGTAGGAACACTGGGTTTCCAGCTCAAGGAGCATCCCTCGTGGTTTCTCTACACCTGCCACAGCTTCATAAACAGTCCCCTTTTAAACTGTTTACTATACAGACTGCGCCATATTTTTTCTGCCAGGACCCCAAGAATGTTTAAGTGGTTGATGACCCTAAGGGGTTATGAATATTTTTATGCTAAAGGAATTTGTACACATTTGAAGGAAACTGAACCTAGAAAAAACTAAAACTCAAGTCTCCAGGTAACTGGGCAGAAAACCCAAAGACGGTTGCTCTGTGGTTCCTTCCCGTCCTTTGGTTGAGGCCATCTCTCTACCCCCAGTGCCTTTATATGAACCCCAAGCACTAGGCGTGGGTGCTCCTGCTGGAGCGTCAATGCTGCTTTCCCCTCTCATCTGAGTATGAGTCTAGGCTAAGAGGTAACAGCTTCACAGGCAGCTTCCTTAGGTCTCACCTGTGAAACTAAGACAAGAACAGTCCGCAGCCCATAGGATGCTGGAGGGAGAGATGCGGTCCTGCAGGTAACCCGTGGGCCTGGTGCTTGGGTGGCCGGCAGCCCCGTGCACCTGTGCTGGGCTCCCATCTGTCAGCCAGTCCCATCCTCGTGATCTGCACCCTGACACTGCCCTCTGCTCGCCTGGCCCCCTTGATCAGTGAACTGCTTTGCATGTAATTTGCTAAATTTGATATTGGTGTCCGCTCTAGGACACAACTTTGGGTGTTTGTCTTCTGGACACTGGCACCACAAAAGAAACACCCTGGGCTGGGCATGTGCATGCCTACCCCTGCACACACGTGCACTCACAGGTGGGGGAACTGGACCCGCTTGGCTCTGTCTGGCCCACCATCTCCTGAGGCATCCAGCCACCCCCATCACTGCTTTAAAGACAACCCAGAGCTGTCTCCGACAGATCAACCGTGGCATGTTTGGAACCAGAGACCAGCACACTTTTCCGAATGTGCATTTAGCTCTTGGTGTTTATTTCCTGCTACTGACTTATGCTCCTTTCATCCGACTTGCGCCAGAGAGACAGGAACTGGCAGAAGTTTGAGGAAAGACTAGAAAGGGTGGGGACGGCAAGATTAAGTGTGGTCAGAGGAGGACCTCAGGTCACGTTTTCCTGAGGAGGGGGAGGTAATGATTTTGAAAGCTCTGTGGTACAGCAATAAAACATCACTAATTGAGGAATGAACCATTAAAAAAAATCATTACGGGGAAGCCTTAGGCAACAGACCTCACAGCACAATATCCCCAGGTAGGAAATGAGTAAGATGGATTTGTCTCTGAGGTGTGTGTACACGGTGGAATCCTACTCCCACCCCCACCCCCAGTTTCCTGTAACAGAGTCACACTACACTCAGAGTACACGACCCCGTGTACTCCTGGGTCCGCCTCCTCTTCTCTCTTTAATCACGATCCAGACAGACTGCTGGTCCCCAGAAGTGGGCCAATGGTAGCTGCACCACATGAGCGGAGAATGTGCTGGACTCCAAGGTCCCAGAACAGGCCAATCTAGAGTAATTTCTGTAACCACTGATTGCATAGTCCCAGGAAATCTGTGAACTTCCTGAGGGTGCAAATACCTTCAGCTCTATGACTTTGCTTCTGTTACCTTACTGAGCACTCTAGCCCCCAGCTGCCCATTCCAGCTAGGAAGAAATAAAACCTACCCCAGTACTGAAGTACATATACATGGGACACACAAGATATCATGGGACTCTGAAGGCTTTTGTGGTCTGCCACACCATTGCATGGATCCTGACTTTACCGCTACTCAGCTGTGAGATCTGGAAAGTTGCTTAACCTCTCTAAGCCTCAGCTTTCTGTTCTATAAAATGGGAATAATAATCCCTATCTCCTGAGATTGGCATGAGAACTGGATATGGTCATGTACGTGACGGGTTGAGTGCAAGGAATGAATAGGAACCGATATGGCTCTTATTGACCTACACTGGCATCCAAATGCTCTGGGTCCTTCTGAAAAGGGCACCATTGGGGAGCATGGGTGGAAGACAGAGGGAGTCTCCTTAGCGTCATGTGACCCATCTCCTACCGCTTGCTATCCAGTTATCCATTCTGTTCCATTTATGTGTGTTTGGTATCAAGCCTCATCTCCCCAACCTGGTCATAAGCGTTGGGCAAGAGTTGTCTCTCTGTGTCCCCCAGAGCCTGTCTCAGTAGATGTGACTCATTAGTTTATTCACATTGATTCTTTCACAGGAGGCACTGGGTAAAGATTGAGAGGGCAGCCTCTAAAGTATGTCCACTGGAGTTCAAATCCCAGCCCTAAAGGACTTGGGGCCACTAACTTTACATTCTGTGCTTCAGCTTCCCCATGTGGATACTGAGAGCACAAAGGAAGATGGTGTCTGTAAAACACTTCTTAGAAGAGACACTGACACTTGAAAGCCACCCAGTAAACATCGGGTCTTATCACTTACACTGTGAATACACGGTGAAGATGCTACCGAAGGTCCACCGCCATGACCATCACCTCCTCTTACTCCTTCAAAGCAGGAGTCCATTTCTGGCTTTGATGTACTGGCTGAAATACTCCATAATGTAAAATATGCCTAGTCTATATGTTTTAAGAAGTTACCACAAAACTTGACTTTAAGACATTTTGGAGATTAACTTAAAAATATATATATTATCTAGGGAAAAGCATAAGCGTGTCTGTGTAACAGCATTCTTTCAGAATGTCTTGAAGCCATTCCATTTGCTCAGATTTTGATGTAACTCCATTCTCAATGGTTTTCCTGAGGAATAAGGTAGATTCTGTGGAGTTCTGCAAAATTCTTCCACCACTACCAGTTAAAATCTCCTGTCTTCAAGACACCTAAAATCAAATTCCTGAGGCAATAGTGCAATCATATGAATATCTGCATTCCAACTTCACTAATACCTCGTCCTTGTCTGGAAAGAGCTCCACGCGGAGCACCACTCCCGTGGTCAACGTGACCGAGACCACGGATGCAAGTGGAAGATGGAATGCGGAGCCCTCTGCTTCCCTGAGAACCACTGGGCAGTGTCCCCGGGAGGCTCCCATCACCTCTAGTCAAGGCTCAAGCAGCTCGAGGTAATTGGAGTGAAAGATGGGTATTAATTTCTCTTCCTCCTCGGTGAGCTTCTCTCAACAAATTACCACTGACCATTGTCGGCTGAGCGCTAGCCTTGCAGAACCAATCTGATTGGTTATAAGATGGCGAAAACTGAGCTGACTCTGAGAAAGCAGAACTGAAGAGTCAGTCCAGATTTTAGCACATCACCCCTCAGCAATCCAGGCTTCTAACGGGTCCCCAAACGTTGCCTGAAAATTGAGGTGAGAATACATTTTCCTGAATGTCTGCTTAGCCATGACGGGGAAGATGGCTATTGGATGCTTCGTGTCCTCAGTGAATGGACAGGCTCTTGGTTTCCATCCAGATTCTTTAATGAGAATGAAAGGGACTAGACCCTAGAACTGCAGGGTTGGGTCTTCAGCTCTCCCAGGCAGAGCAAGCTGCTTTCCTTGGGTTCCCATCCACCTTGCTCCTCTTTGCAAGGGCTCTTCTGGGATATTTGACGTTGGTAACTTTGTCTGCAAGATTTGTTTGCATGTCTGCCTCCCCCTCTTCTCAGAAGCAAGGGCCTGCTTCCGCCTTCTCCAACTTTGTATCTTCTGTTCTGAGTGCAGAAGTTTTCAAGAAAAGTCTGTTGAATGGACTTGGGCCATTATGGCCAAAATAACTCTGAATGGGTGGCATCATTTGAGAGCTGTGCATATGCTCCCACACGGACGCCATGGCGCCATGCCCCCTGCCGCTGGAAGAAAAGGCAGGCTGTCCACATTGTCTGCCTTTCTTTTACAAAATATACACCTTTTCCTCACAACTTTCCTTTACCAAATGACTTTTCAAGAGCTTTCCTACATTGGAATTCTCTGAAGCCTTTTTCTTTCTAATCTTTCTGCAAAGAGCTAAGTGGTAAATATTTTAAGTTATATGGTTTCTGTCCAGCTGCTTGGTTCCAGTGTTTTTACGCCAAATCAGCCACAGACAACAAATAAACAAATGGGGTAGCTGTGTTACAATGAAATTTTATTTTCAAAAACAGGAGGCTTTGGGCTGGACTTGGCCCTTGGGCCATACTTTGCTAACTCCTGATCTGAGACAAAAATGATCCGGAGAGAACATGATAAACTAATTCTGCTTTAAGAAAACTCTGAAGAAAACTCTGGAGAGAATTAATTCTAGGTCATCCCTTGACTTCCTCATTCTACCATAGGTCACAGGCAGAAAAAAGAATTAGCGGGAGGGGGAGAGACCCTGAATCGTAGGTTTTACATGACGCTGCAACCTGGATCACAAATCCAGATTTCAGAGGTTTTCATCCTTTTATGTGCTGTAACAGAGCACGGGAACGCAGCCCCAGATCTGCAGGATTGGGTTTTATCTCCCTCTCACATCTCTTTCGGGCTTTGCTGCTTTCTTTAGTTCTCTTACAGTTCAGGTGACCCCAAAGTACCCAGGCATTCTTTTATCGACTCAGTCAGTCCTGAGGTCCTCTATGGCAAGGTCATATTCACTTCTGTATTTCACCCCATCCTCCTGGGAATGACAGCGCCTCGCATATAGAGGATGTGCCATGCACGCAGTGGAGTAGGTGTCGCTGCCCTCTTAAGGAAGGTATAAAGCATGTGGCTTTGTGGACTCTTAGTATATTCCAAAGTAGATATGGCTGAACACAAGTAATATAACATAAACCTGGAACTCCAACCACTGCTCTGAAGGCAGCTTAGAAAGATTCAAAAAATAGCTGGGTAGGGATGGAAGAGGAGTTAGAAACCCAATCTGAAAACAACGAAACCAAAAGAGGGGTGGTAAGTGGACAGCTGGACTTAACCAGAAACATAACCGATGAACCCACTTCGTCTTGTGTTTTTCCAGCACACAGGATGGAAATAATGGGCTGTTTGCAAACAAAATGCAGAAAGAGGAAACGCTCAACCTAAAGCTATAATTAGTTTGTCAGTGCTGTGTGTCTATGATGTGTGTACAAAGAGAAACGCACTCCTGCTGCGTCTTCCACCTCTGCCTTCTCTTTCCTAAACGGGCTTGAACAGTAACAGGCAAATGGAAGGCAGGCTTCAGCCAGCCATTTTGTAAGCCTGACTCATGACACGGTCCTATCAACTGAGCTCTAAGGCCACGAATAGTTTCATCATCAGCTGTTCCAAACACTGATGGAAGTAATAACACTAGGAAAATTATAGCGTAGGGAGATTTAATTCCATGCCCTTATCTGTAGGCGAAGGACGCTAACATCTCTTCTAACTGGGCTCACGTCATATTTGATGAATATTCAAATGTGATTGTACCAGTAGCATTTTCTCTGAAAATTGCAGCGATTACTCATTAGTAAATGAGGGGCCTTGGGCAAAGAATCTGGTCAGAAGACTGAGTACCATGTTACCATCAGATGTAACATATTAATCCTGAAATTTGGCACTTAGAATGGGGATAAAAGTGCTGCAATTAAAATTTACATGATTATATCCATTACTACTCCTAAAAAAATTATTTGACCTTTCTATTGAGAGCTGTCTACCCTAGACTAAAAGAAACTGAAAGCACATGAAGATATAGCTTTATACCTTTCCACACAGGTGGAGAGAGAGAGGCACTGAACAGAGACAGCATGGCCAGCACGATGCATCCAGAGCCTGGGATTTAGCCTGCAATCAGTCACTGATCCGTGGACCTTGAACAAATTAAGCAACGATTCTGTTTCTTCTTCCCAATCTGCAGACAGTAATACTCTAGTAAGGTTGCTCCCTTCTTCAGAGGTTTCCTGTCAACTAATAGCTGATGTCTTTGTACCAGTGAAGCGTAAAAATGAGGTGAGGATTAAATGTGTTGAATCACGTAAAAACGCTTAGAATATCTCCTGGCCCACGGTAAGCACTCAAAAAATATTTACTGGTGCTATTTATGTAAATGTCCATGGGGAAGACTCAAGCATTTATATAATACCTTAGAAACATGAAAAATAATTTTCTAGTTTCTAGAAACGAAGGAGATGCACCTACCTATGACTCAGCAATTCCACCGCTACCTTAGAGAAACTCACAAGTGGACACAATCAACAACATTCGTTGAAGCAACATTTGCAAATGCAAAATACTGGAATGACCACCAATGGGAGAGTGGATAAATAAGCTGTGAAATTTCCATATGATAGAATAGTATTAAAATGTTTGATACAGCCACTATGGAGAACAGTATGGAGGTTCCTCAAAAAACTAAAAATAGAACTACCATATGATCCAGCAATTCCACTCCTGGGCATATACCCTGAGAAAACCATAATTCAAAAAGATACATGTATCCCAAAGTTCATTTGTAGCACTATTTACAATAGCCAGGACATGGAAGTGACCTAAATGTCTATCAACAGAGGAATGGATAAAGAAGATGTGGTACATATATACAATGGAATATTACTCAGCCATAAAAAGGAATGAAATTGAGTTATTTGTAGTGAGGTGGATGGACCTAGAGTCTGTCATACAGAGTAAAGTAAGGCAGAAAGAGAAAAGCAAATACTGTATATTAACATATATATGTGGAATCTAGAAAAATGATATAGATGAACTTATTTGCAAAGCAGAAACAGAGACACAGACGTAGAGAACAAACGTACGGATACCAAGGGGGGAAGGGGGGATGGGATGGATTGGGAGATTGGGATTGACATATATACAGTACTATGTATAAAACAGATAACGAATGAGAATAGACTGTATAGCACAGGGAACTCTACTCAGTGCTCTCTGGGACCTAAATGGGAAGGAAATCCAAAGAAGAGAGGATATATGTATACGTGTGGCTGATTCACTTTGCTGTATAGCAGAAACTAACACAACATTGTAAAGCAACTATACTCCAATAAAATAAATAAATAAATAAAATGTTTGTATCCCCAAAACATAATATTGAATGAGAAAAGAAATGCTGCAATAGGAAACTTACAGTATGATCCGTTTATAAAAGGGTTAAAAATGTAAAACAATCTTTCATATGCTTACAGATACATGCCTGTGTCATAAAAGTATAAAGCATGTGCTCAAATAAAAAAGTACCATATTCAGAATATTTGGCAAGAATAGCTACTTCTGGAGAAGAAGAGGAATGATACAGAAGAAGGGAATACAGGTGGCTTCAACTATTCTGTGATGTTTTACTTCTTTAAAAAAATGATCAGGGAAAAAATGATAAAACCCTATTTGGTAAAAGTCTTTCTTATATCATTCTGTTAACATTTTACATTCATAAAATATTGTTTAATTGGAAAAAATTCTGAGCTTTACTTTTGTTTTGATTTGTAAAATTTGTTCTCTCTGTTGTTCTGCTAGCCTGAGGTCATATATGCGAATGTAGTTTACTTTTTCTCTTCCACCTTTCTTTTCTGGGACGATCCATTATAAAAGAATCAGTTCCTTATGATAACTCCTAACAGACTAAAAATTCTCATTTTAGCTTTACTAACCAACATTGTACATCAACAACATATTTAGATAATGAATCATTCTCTCATTAAAAAGAATTTATGTAGCCCCTTGTATAGATAGCTCTGTTCCACGTACAAAGCTTGAGAAATGAAAACAGGGTTAATTCTAAAAGGATATCAGCTATTGTAGCTTCATTAAAATTAAAATATTTTGGTAACTTAGTTCATAATAATAGAATTTTAGAGTTCTTAAAAATCACTAAGAAACACCCAAACACCCTAGTGGAAGGATGAATGAAAAACACAGAAAAATTTTAGCAGGAGAATTTAAATGGCTGATGAAGACACGAAAAACATTCAACTAAATAAGCAATAAAATGAACAAAATTTAAAATGAAATATCATTTTAAGCTATCAAATTGGCAAAGGTAATATTCAATATTGGCGTACGTTCAGGAAAATGGGCACTTAGTCCATACTGCCACTGGGTAGTCTGGCATTATGTATCAAGGTCCTTAAAAATATGGATACACTTTGACCCAGTGATTCTCCTGCTAGGATTAGAGACTAAGGAAATAACAGAAGATGTGCACAAAGATTTATGTGCAAAGATATTCACTAAAGCATCATTTATCATAGCAAAACAACATGTAACAATACGGTATTCATTAAATAAAATATTATCCACATGATATAATAATTTCCAGTCGTCATACATATTTTCATATATTTTTCAATTTATATTAAATGACATGGACAAATGTTCAAGAGATACTGTTAGTGGAGAAAGGATACAATACCGCATATACGCATGAATCCAATTGTGCAAAATAACTGCATGCATTGGAGAAAGACTGGAAGAAACACTCTAAAAAGCCACTAGTGATTTTCTCTGAGATCATGGGTATCTTCTTGCTTTACAACCTTTTTTTTTTTTTTTTTTTTTTTTTTTGCGGTACGTGGGCCTCTCACTGTTGTGGCCTCTCCCGTTGCGGAGCGCAGGCTCCGGACGCGCAGGCTCAGCGGTCATGGCTCACGGGCCCAGCCGCTCCGCGGCATGTGGGATCCTCCCGGACCCGGGCATGAACCCGCGTCCCCTGCATTGGCAGGCAGACTCTCAACCACTGCGCCACCAGGGAAGCCCCTATAACCTTTTTATAATCTTTTTCAAATATTTTTCAATGGGCCTATTTTATAATTAGCCTAAAACACAAACGATCAGATAATTACAGAAATTGAGACCTAGAAAGGACCTTCATTTTTATAGATGGGGAGACAGTGGCCATACGGGCTCCTGGCCTGGGCAGCCATGTCCTGCAGGAGCCCCGGAGAAGAGCAGCAAGGCCTCTGCTGGGCCCCAGTGGTCCTGCCAGAATAGAACTGCCAGACTCCGTGAACGAGCACGCTGGGCAATGCTCACACTCTCCCACTTCCGGAATATTTATCCACTTGTATGCAGTTGGGCTTATTACAATGATTGGGAAAAGGTAGCTAAATAGATATTTTCTTTCTCTTGACGTCACCACCTTAAGGATTTGCTTTATAATACAAGCTGCAACTGAAAATAGAAAGTAACATAGTATAGTTTTTTTTAAAGTAACTGATGTTTCAGAAGTTCAGAAATACTTGAAATCAATTAAAATCAAGCAAAGGGTGATGGCAAGGGATTGGAGATCAATGCCAATACGGTACTGAGCCAGCTTCGAGCAGACCCACAAACAGTCCAGTGAGGAGGGGGCAGAGGGTTCCCTAGCAGGAGGGTGATGAACAAGTATTTAATGTTTAGGTGCTTTAAAAATCCTTACTCACAACATCTAGTGCTTATTTCACCTTGAACTCAAACATTTGTCCCAAGTAAGTTTGTTATAATCTGAAGTTGAGACTCTAGTTTTACAGAGTGGATATGAGATATCTAGGCATTTATCCATGTTGGAAAACAAAGCCCAGCTTGAGAGTTATTTTCATTTAAAGAGAGTTCCCACAATTCTTACAATAGAAAGGAGATTAAAAAGGAGAAAGAAAAAAAGACTGTTGGGGGGTGGGGCAACCTTCTCTTCTAGGGCTGGTGGCTCCCCTGATAGAGAACTAGGGCAGTTTCTAGGGCAGATCAGATCCTTTCCATTGAAGCCTCGTCAATAGTTTTCTCAATGTTTGCCTGAAGCAGGGGCTTGCTGACAAAGTGCATTGTATGAAGCCTCCCAATGGAAGGTATCAAAGGAAAATACCAAGTTTTGTTCAGCCAGGGCTTTCCTGATCTGTTATTGATGCCTCTGAGCACCTCAGAAGGAGACAAAGGGAAGAAAACCTGATGTACCAAAATGCACTTTTTTTTCCCATTCACATAACAAGGCATACAGAGAGAAGCATGAATGCATTCGGAAGGGGCTGGTAAGGCCAAAACTGAGCCATATTTTATTTCCACCCGTCTTCAGATTTACCTCCCTGAATGCTCCAAGACACAGACACGAGAACCACTTAGAAGAAAAGTAAGAAGCCAGTCTCAAATGCTGCAGAACTGCTTGAATGAAGCCAGGCTAATTAATGTAGAGGCTGTAAGGTTGCCGCAAGAAGTACAAAAGGGAAAGATAAGAGACTCGACTCTGTAAAGTGCAGCAAAACAAGTCCCTTCTTCTCTCATACAACTTCCAGGAGCTCAAAAACGAGGCCCAGGATCTTGTTGTTAAAGCCAAAATTTCTAACTATTTGAGTCGGCTGAATCGTCCAAATCAATGAACTGGCCTTCCTCCAGCTCACATCCTTCACACCAGTGCAAGTTTCAGCTCCCTCACAGGGTACCACATTCAGCCCAGAGCTTACTCGAGTCTGCCCATCCTAAAACCTCAGTTGGGCTTGTGGCCCATGTGGTGCTTACACATAATGAGGCTATTCACTGTAATTTTGATTTACACAATTTCAGAATGATACCATTTCCACATGGAAGTATACTGAGGCTGTTGCTATGTCAGTACTTAGAAGTAAAGCAATCAACACTTTTAACTTAATAGGCATAATTATTTCAACTTCTTCCAAAGTCTTTGGGCCTCAGTTTCATCACTGATAAATTGAGGACTTGTTAGCATCTCAAGTTTCCCCCTACAGTTTGTGATTCTGATATGAGACAAGGTAGAATGCAGGTCAAGAAGCATTAAACAAGACAAATGACACTGTAGCACTAAAAGCCACAATGCACAACAAAAGTATAACATAATAATAATAGGAGCCTTTAACCCAAGACTGGGATTAGGGTGAGGTGAGTGAGGCACTTTCCTCAGACGCACCATTATAGGGAGTACCCAAAACTCAGGAACCAAAATAAAAAATATTTTAATGCAATATTTTTAAAAATAAAAATTAATGCATACAACCTATAATAAATAAAATTTGAAATTTTAAAATAAAGATAGGAGCAGTATTACTGATTTTTTCTTTTGGAGCCCCAGGCTCCAATATAGCTTAACATGACACTGGCACTACTTTAACCTGCCACTCTTGGTCCAAAGGTAATTCAAGAGAACAAAAAATTAAGTAAGGCTGTAGGAGACCTAAACAATATGATCAGTAAGATAAATCTCTGGTGTACTGGGAAAACTGTATATCCACATGCAAAAGAATGTATCTGGGCCTCTATTTCATACCATAAACGAAAATTAACTCAAAATGGATAAACAACCTAAATATAAGAGCTAAAACCATAAAATTCTTAGGAGAAAGCATAGACATAAATCTTCATGACGTAGGATTTGGCAATGGATTCTTAGCTATTAACACAAAAAGCATGAGCAACAAAAGAAAAATACACTGCATGTCACCAAAATTAAAAGCTTTTGCATCATAGACCCTATCAAGAAAGTGAAAAAACAATATATATACTGAGAGAAAATATTTGTAAATCGTGTATCTGATAATACCCAGATGATATAGAGAATTCCTACAATTCAACAACAAAAGACAATGAAAAATGAGCAAAGGGGCCTTCCCTGGTGGGGCAGTGGTTAAGAATCCGCCTGCCAATGCAGGGGACATGGGTTTGATCTCTGGTCTGGGAAGATTCCACATGCCGCAGAGCAACTAGGTCCATGTGCCACAACTACTGAGCCTGAGCTCTAGAGCCCTTGAGACACAACTACTGAAGCCGTGTGCCCTAGAGCCCATGCTCCACAACAAGAGAAACCACCGCAGTAAGAAGCCTGCCACTGCAATGAAGACCCAATGCAGCCAAAAAAAAAAAACAAAACACAAAGAATAGGCAAAGGATGGAACCTCCCTGGTGGTCCAGTGGTACAGAATCCACCTTACAATGCAGGGGATGCAGGTTCGACCCCTGGTCAGGGAACCACATGCCATGGGGCAACTAAGCCCACATACCACAACTACTGAGCCCTCGCGCCTCAATGAGAGAGCCCTTGTGTCACAAACCACAGAGCCCACACGCCCTGGAGCCTGCACACCACAGCTAGAGAGAGAAAGCCCACACGCCACAACTAGAGAGAAGCCCGCGTGCTGCAAAGAAAGATCCCACATGCCTCAACGAAGATCCCACGTGCCGCAACTAAGACCTGACGCAGCCAAAAATAAATTAAATAAATAAATAAATAAATCTTTTAAAAAATGAGCAAAGGATTTGAATAGACATTTGTCAAAGAAATGGACTATACGCATATGAAGAGAAGCTCAACATCACTAGTGGTTAGAGAAATGCAAATAAAAACCACAATGAGATACCACTTTATACCTACTATACTAGTTATCATTTTTAAAACAAAGAAACAAAATGGAAAATAATATGTTGGTAAAGATGTGGAGAAATTGGAATCCTTATGTTTTGCTAGTGGGAATTTGAAATGATGCAGCCTCTGTAGAAGACAGTTGGACAATTCCTCAAAAAACTAAACATAGAATTACCATATAAGCCAGCAATTCCACTCGTAGGTATACACCCAAAAGAAGTGAAAACAGGGACTCAAACAGCTACTTGTGCACTAATGTTCATTGTAGCATTATTTACAGTAGCCAAAAGGTGGAAACAGCTAAGTGTCTGTGAACAGATGAATGGATAAACAGAATGTGGTATACACATATAACAGAATATTTTTTGACCATAAAAAGGAATGAAGTTCTGATATATGCTACAACTTGGGTGGACCTTGGAAACAGTATGCTAAGTGAAAGAAACCAGACACTAAAGGACAAATACTGAATGATTTCACTTATATGAAATATCTAGAATAGGCAAATTCATAGAGATAGAAAGTAGAATAGAGGTTACTATGAGCTGGAGGTGGGGTTGAGGGATAGAGAGTTATTGCTTAATGGGTACAGAGTTTCTGTTGGAGGTGATGAAAAAGTTTTGGAAACAAATAGTAGTGATAGTTGTACAATATTGCAAATGTAATTAAGGCCACTACATTATGCATTTAAAAATAGTTTAAATGGCAGATTTTATGTTTTATATTTATTCCAAAATAACTTTATTAAAAAATAGATAATAAAGATGCAGATGTAGAGAATGTGCTTGAGGATACAGGGAGGGGGAAGGGTTAGCTAAGTCAAAGTGAGAGACTGGCATTCACATATATACACTACCAAATGTAAAATAGATAGCTAGTGGGAAGCAGCCGCAAAGCACAGGGAGATCAGCTCCTGCATTGTGACCACCTAGAGGGGTGGGGTAGGGAGGGTGGGAGGGAGATGTAAGAGGGAGGGGATATGGGGATATGGATACATATAGCTGATTCATGTTGCTATAGAGCAGCAACTAACACAACAATGTCAAGCAATTATACTCCAATAAAGATATTAAAAAAAAGATAGATTTTCTTTATATATATCATACTTTGCACTCAAAAAATAAAGACTACACCCTTCTCATATGCAATTCATAAAACTTGACTGTATCTTAAATCATAAAGAAAACTTAAATAAGTTTCATAAAGTAGAAATAATAAAAACATTATCTGATCATAATGCAATAAAACAGAAATAAATAACAAAATAATAAAACCTTTTAAGTTTCATTAGGTCCCATTTGTTTATTTTTGTTTTTATTTCCACTTCTCTAGGAGGTGGGTCAAAAAGGATCTTGTTGTGATTTATGTCATAGAGTGTGCTTCCTATGTTTTCCTCTAAGAGTTTTATAGTGTCTGGCCTTACATTTAGGTCTCTAATCCATTTTGACTTTATTTTTGTGTATGGTATTAGGGAGTGTTGTAATTTCATTCTTTTACATGTAGCTGTCCAGTTTTCCCAGCACCACTTATTGAAGAGACTGTCCTTTCTCCATTGTTTATCCTTGCCTCCTTTGTCATAGATCAGTTGACTATAGCTACATGGGTTTACCTCTGGGGTTTCTATCCTGTTCCATTGATCTATATTTCTGTTTTTGTGCCAGTACCATACTGTCTTGATTACTGTAGCTTTGTAGTATAGTCTGAAGTCAGGGAGCCTGATTCCTCCAGTTCCGTTTTCCTTTCTCAAGATTGTTTTGGCTATTTGGGGTCTTTCATGTTTCCATACAAATTGTGAAATTTTTGTTCTAGTTCTGTGAAAAATGCCAGTGGTAGTTTGATAGGGATTGCATTGCATCTGTAGAGTTACTTTACCAAATTCATTGATTAGCTCTAGTAGTTTTCTGGTAGCATCTTTAGGATCCTCTATGTATAGTATCATGTCATCTGCAAACAGTGACAGCTTTACTTCTTCTTTTCCGATTTGGATTCCTTTGATTTCTTTTTCTTCTCTGACTGCTGTGGCTAAAACTTCCAAAATAATGTTGAATAATAGTGGTAAGAGTGGGCAAACTTGTCTTGTTACTGATCTTAGTGGAAATGGTTTCAGCTTTTCACCATTGAGGATGATGTTGGTTGTGGGTTTGTCATATATGGCCTTTATTATGTTGAGGTAAGTTCCCTCTAGGCCTACTTTCTGGAGAATCCATGCATTCCTGGGATAAACCTCACTTGATCATGGTGTATGATCCTTTTAATATGATGTTGGATTCTGTTTGCTAGTATTTTGTTGAGGATTTTTGCATCTATGTTCATCAGTGATATTGGCCTGTAGTTTTCTTTCTTTGTGCCATCTTTGTCTGGTTTTGGTATCAGGGTGATAGTGGCTTCGTAGAATGAGTTTGGGAGTGTTCCTCCCTCTGCTATATTTTGGAAGAGTTTGAGAAGGATAGGTATTAGCTCTTCTCTAAATGTTTGATAGAATTCTCATGTGAAGCCATCTGGTCCTGGGCTTTTGTTTTTTGGAAGGCTTTTAATGACAGTTTCAATTTCAGTGCTTGTGATTGATCTGTTTTTATTTTCTATTTCTTCCTGGTTCAGTCTCAGAAGGTTGTGCTTTTCTAAGAATTTGTCCATTTCTTCCAGGTTGTCAGTTTTATTGGCATACAGTTGCTTGTAGTAATCTCTCATGATCCTTTGTATTTCTGCAGTGTCAGTTGCTACTTCTCCTCTTTTGTTTCTAATTCTGTTGATTTGAGTCTTCTCCCTTTTTTTCTGGATGAGTCTGGTTAAT
This sequence comes from Physeter macrocephalus, assembly GCF_002837175.3. Classification (NCBI taxonomy): domain Eukaryota; kingdom Metazoa; phylum Chordata; class Mammalia; order Artiodactyla; family Physeteridae; genus Physeter; species Physeter macrocephalus. The sequence continues at coordinate 53,315,744 of NC_041217.1, forward strand.
GGTTTATAAATTTTGTTTATCTTCTCAAAGAACCAGCTTTTAGTTTTATTGATGTTTGCTATTGTTTCCTTCATTTCTTTTTCATTTATTTCTGATCTGATCTTTATGATTTCTTTCCTTCTGAAACACAAAAGACCCCGAATAGCCAAAGCAATCTTGAGAACGAAAAATGGAGCTGGAGGAATCAGGCTCCCTGACTTCAGATTATACTACAAGGCTACAGTAATCAAGACAGTATGGTACTGGCACAAAAACAGAAATATAGATCAATGGAACAGGATAGAAAGCCCAGAGATAAACCCACACACATACGGTCTCATTGTCTTTGATAAAGGAGGGAAGGATATACAGTGGAGAAAAGACAGCCTCTTCAATAAGTGGTGCTGGGAAAACTGGACAGCTACATGTAAAAGTATGAAATTAGAACACTCCCTAACACCATACACAAAAATAAATTCACAATGGGTTAAAGACCTACATGTAAGGCCAGACACTATCAAACTCTTAGAGGAAAACATAGGCAGAACACTCTATGACATAAATCACAGCAAGATCCTTTTTGACCCATCTCCTAGAGAAATGGAAATAAAAACAAAAATAAACAAATGGGACCTAATGAAACTTAAAAGCTTTTGCACAGCAAAGGAAACCATAAACAAGACGAAAAGACAACCCTCAGAATGGGAGAAAATATTTGCAAATGAAGCAATGGACAAAGGATTAATCTCCGAAATATACAAGCAGCTCATCTAGCTCAATATCAAAAAAACAAACAACTCAATCCTAAAATGGGCAGAAGACCTACACAGACATTTCTCAAAAGAAGATATACAGATTGCCAACAAACACATGAAAGAATGTGCAACATCATTAATCATTAGAGAAATGCAAATCAAAACTACAATGAGATATCACCTCACACCAAGTCAGAATGGCCATCATCAAACAATCTACAAACAACAGATGCTGGTGAGATGTGGAGAAAAGGGAACACTCTTGGGAATGTAAATTGATACAGCCACTATGGAGAAAAGAATGGAGTTTTCTTAAAAAACTACAAATAGAACTACCATACGACCCAGCAATCCCACTACTGGGCATATACCCTGAGAAAACCATAATTCAAAAAGAGTCATGTACCACAATGTTCATTGCAGCTCTATTTACACTAGCCAGGACATGGTAGCAACCTAAGTGTCCATCGACAGATGAATGGATAAAGAAGATGTGGCACATATATACAATGGAATATTACTCAGCCATAAAAAGAAACAAAATTGAGTTATTTGTAGGTGGATGGACCTAAAGTCTGTCATACAGAGTGAAGGAAGTCAGAAAGAGGAAAACAAATACTGTATGCTAACACATATACATGGAATCTAAAAAAAAAAAAAAAGGGTCATGAAGAACCTAGGGGCAGGACAGAAATAAAGATGCAGACCTACTAGAGAATGAACTTGAGGACACGGGGAGGGGGAAGTGTAAACTGGGACAAAGTGAGAGAGTGGCATGGACATATATACACTACCAAATGTAAAACCAATAGCTAGTGGGAAGCAGCCACATAGCACAGGGAGATCAGCTTGGTGCTTTGTGACCACCTAGAGGGGTGGGATAGGGAGGGTGGGAGGGAGACACAAGAGGGAGGGGATATGGGGATATATGTATACACAGAGCTGATTCACTTTGTTATAAAGCAGAAACTAACACACCATTGTAAAGCAATAATACTTCAATAAAGATGTTAAAAAAAATAAAAATAAAAGCCTCTTCCAGTGGAAATTTTTAAAATCTATATTAAATAATTCTCAGGTAAAAGAGGAAATACAAACCAAAATTGCAGAATTTCTAAAACAAAGTGTTAATAAAACACTACAAATCAGTCTATAAAATACCATTAAAGCCATCATGAGTGGAAAATTCATAGCCTAAATATTTATATCAATAAAAACACATGCATTAAATTCCCAACTCCAACAACAAAGTAAACTGAAAGAAAGCAGAAGGAAAGGAATAATAAGATTAAAAAGAGAAAACAATGAGGTAGCAAATAGAAAAACACTAGAACCAATAAAAAAAATACATCAGCAGCTGGTTCTTTGAAAAACAGAAAAAGAAACTTTTCCCTGTAGTAAATCTAATGGCAATGGACAGAGTGAATTAGTTCCCATGGTGGAGACATAACTCCAAACAGTCTAAATCTAGCAAGAAATTACTTAGAAGTTCACTCTCTGTCTTAAAAATTCATCCAAATTTCATATTGTGTTCCAGAATACATCTCTTTGTGTTTTACAGTTAAAAAGTTGGTCTCCCCCAACCCCCAAGACTTCAAGGAAAACTAATGCCCCCAGGAAGATGTGCCATATACCCAACAGCTTCTCAGAGACTCTGGCACATCACTCTCTATGCCTGGGTGTTCAGGTACCTCAGTCTGAGAAGATCCCTTCAGTATTCACACTCTTTCATTCTAAATCCTACCACAGAATACACCTACACAAGAGGTATAACACCACTGGTCTCCTCGTTTTCTCAAAAGATTGTCACAATGAAGTGAATTTTTTTTTAAACTTTAAAAAAAAATAAATGTATTTATTTATTTTTGGCTGCGTTGGGTCTTTGTTGCTGCGCGTGGGCTTTCTCTAGTTGCGGCGAGCGGGGGCTACTCTTCGTTGTGGTGCGCGGGTTTCTCATTGTGGTGGCTTCTCTCGTTGTGGAGCACAGGCTCTAGGCATGTGGGCTTCAGTAGTTGTGGCGCACAGGCTTAGTTGCTCCGCGGCATGTGGGCTCTTCCCGGACCAGGGCTCGAACCGATGTCCCCTGCGTTGGCAGGCGGATTCTCAACCACTGGGCCACCAGGGAAGCCCCATGAAGTGAATTTTTTTTTAACCAAAGCACGGAAGTGAAATAGTAGCAGAGATGGAACAAGAATTCACCAGCTATTATTGTTCTCAGAGCCACTGGACCCACTGGAGAGTGCCCTAAACTTTTGAAAGGACCACATAGAAAAGGATTAGATTATTTTCCTATATAGTTAACACAACTCCTTTCTCCCTGTAGCATTAAAACTGACTGAAGGTGACTCATTTCCTCTTTTCAGAACACCTGGAGCAACAGTGAAAATCCTTTCAGAGAAGCATGGTGCCAGTCCTCCCAGTCTTAACGTTCAAATTCTAATCCCAGGCAACTAACACGGGTAGCAAGCAAGCTCCTTTAGCCCTGTAAACTCAAGTGATTTGGGAGGAGCCACTCTGTTGCTTCCAAGCTGGACAGAGAAAGCAATTTGCGGATGGAAAAACAAAGTCAACGGAGAAGAGTGAGAGAAAATGGCCACCAAAAATACCAACCGGAGGAAACAGTTGATTGCTGGAAGGGGTTCAATGGAAGGAGAGCAAGGAAACCCACCACATTCTGCCTAGACATACACGAACCACATTTTATATTGCAATGCAGCTGCTGCCCAAGGCAAAATACATGTACAATCCCTATTGATACATTTTTCTCTCCTACCAATAAATGGCACATCCATCATGTATGGACACACCTCACATGTATAAGAATGAAAAATGCTTACACAAGAAAAAGTAGATTCCATGTACGGTAAACCTACTTGCAATGAATCCATTAGCAGAAAGCATTGACAATAATTGCATAAGATATCAAGTAGGCTATAAAAAGATTAAAAATCATCTATGGTAGAGGCATATCTTTGAGACAAATTGTTATTTGAAATTTACATTTTTGTCTTTTGTTGGATAAACCCCTCCCTCAGCAGTAAAGTATCAAGGATATTTTACCTCTTTATTCAACCAAGGGTTTCGAAGCAATCTTAATTACAAAATTCCATAATTCAGTCTAAAATGGAAAAGTCATTATAATTTCTGTCTCCTGTTTTGTCAAATGTAAAGAGCTTGAGGCTAGCCAGGTGTTTAGTGAATGCACTTCCCAACTTGTAGTAAGTTATCTGATAAACAGTACAAAGTGGAAATGTATGTCAGCCATAGAAAGGGCGATAAAAATGGAGTTTTACAGCACATTGAATCATGGGAATTAGGTCTGCGATGAAAACACAGCCCCTCCTGCTCCAGCTACAATGGAAGTGATTACTGGACACTTGATAAACAAATGTTACTCAAAGGAAAGTTATCTAAAACCTCTTCCAAAAAAAGTTATTGAGAAAATTTCCTTTGTGGTGTATCCAGCTTGTTTTCTTGACTCAGGCTTGCAAACTGCTCTCACTGATTTTTAGGAACATCTTGGCTCTTTTCACCCCAATCACTTCCATATGACAACAATCCACGGGGTTGCAGAGCTCAATGAAAGCAAAATCCTTCATGTGGATGGCATCTGCAGGCTCCAGCATCCTTCTATTATCGTGATGGACTGTCTGTTGTATTCATTTTGGTTCAAAAATCCACATGATATTATCCTGAACTTGCAGACCCAAAACAGCAACATGGGATCAATCCTCAAGTACAGGTGTGCTAAATTGAACAGTCTCCTCGTTCCAGGCATTGAAGGTTTTTTACTCTGAGAATATGCATATATTTTGTATTACTTTAAGGATTTAATAGCTGCTGGGTGCTTCTGGCTTTAAAAACCACAAAGCTAGCCAAAGCCTAGCAGACCTCACTATCTGGAATCCATAGATGTTCAATAAATATATTTTTCAATGTATGGAGAACATGAAGTTATTAAAATCCAAGGTAGTTCTGGGAATGCAAGAGAGGATTCAACACTTTATAGGTTGCGATGTCAATTCTGAATCTGAATGATAGCTATCTGTCTGCACACCAAGCTGAGAAGAGCTTGGGCTGTTTCTGTAACTGAGAGAACTCCCAGGTCTCCTCCAGGCTGCTAAGCGTCAGCCAGCCCTCCAGAAGATCTATACTAATTCCTTCTTTCTGAGATTAGTCCTTATTAAGAGTTATGATCTATCCTCCCAGTACTAAGCATATTCTTATTCACTTAGTAGATACTCAAAACGAAAGATAAGTTGGGCAGAATGAATTACATCAGGGCTGGAACATTAGCCATGAGCTTCTTGTCCTTATCAGTATCAACTGACCTTGAGGAGAGGAGACCAAAGCACAGTGGCAGCATGGAATTTACTAGCAATGCACCAGCTCCAGAAGAGCCAGCCTAATCCACCCCACATGCCGTAAGGTGAAGGGGCAAATAGAACAGAGCTGAGAGTTGCAACTGCAGAGCATATTACCATCCAATCAATCAATCAGATTATATCCTAGAATCTGTTAGCATTCACGGTACACATATCTTTATGAAAGAGACCAGAGGTGTAGTCAGAAACTGTACCCCCATATATGAAAGAAAATGAAATTTACTTCCCAAATAATGGAATTTCCTTTTCTCCTCCAGAACCCAGTCAATGTCTGTGTGAACTCCCTAGTGATAGTAGTAGGGATTCCCTGGTGGTGCAGTGGTTGAGAGCCCGCCTGCCAATGCAGGGGACGTGGGTTCGTGCCCTGATCCGGGAGGATCCCACATGCCGCGGAGCGGCTGGGCCCGTGAGCCATGGCCGCTGGGCCTGCGCGTCCGGAGCCTGTGCTCCGCAACGGGAGAAGCCACAACAGTGAGAGGCCCGCATAACGCAAAAAAAAAAAAAAAAAAAAAAAAAAGCCTATGACCTAGTGATAGTAGTAATGATCCATCTTTGTGTAAAATGGCAGGGGCTAGAGTTCCACGTTGATGTTTTGTAAATTGGAAGACAGCAAGATTTGCAGTTGTATCAGATACCACCTCCATGAGATAAACCATTCATATAAGAGTTAACTGCTTTATAATAGTTTTTTGGTTATTCTTTAAATTACTCTTAAACCTAGAGGTCAGTTTTTATGTTCCTCTAATTAAACTCTAGAACTTCCAGACTTACCAAAAGCAGGTGGCCTTGGGGGATAAAAATCCACCTCGGAGTCAAGAGGCTGGGATCCCAGGCCTGATTCTTTTCTGAGCCTGCTCTAGGCCTAGTTGCCCACATGGCCACAAGGCTGCAGATGTCTGGGACTAAATCACAGCTCCTTATACTTTTCTTAACTAGCACTATAAAATTTAGCTGGGCTCCTTCTATAGAAGAAAACAAACCCAGTGTTTATCTTAATGTTTTTTTCTGAGAAAAGGGAATGTCATGAGGGCCAACGAAATTGTAATAGTCAGTGTTGCTCAAATTAGCTCAGTCTCTGGCACTCATGTCAAGAGTAAGTTTGCATGTTCATAGCAGCACTATTTATAATAGCCAAGACATGGAAACAAACTAAACGTCCATCGACAGACAAATGGATAAAGAAGATGTGGTATGTCTATACAATGGAATATTAATCAGCCATAAAAAAAGAATGAAATAATTCCATTTCCAGCAACATGGATAGACCTAGAGATTATCATATTAAGTGAAGTAAGTCAGAAAGAGAAAGACAAATACCATGTGTATCACTTAAATGTGGAATCTAAAATATGATACAAATGAACTTATTTACAAGACAGAAACAGACTCATAGACATAGAAAACAAATTTATGGTTACCAAAGGGGAAAAGAGATGGGGAAGGGATAAATTAGGAGTTCGGTATTAGCAGATACAAACTACTATGTATAAAATAGATACAACAACAAGGTCCTACTGTATAGCACAGGGAACTATATTCAGTATCCTATAATAAACCATAATGGAAAAGAATCTGAAAAAGAATATATATACAAAACTGCATCACTTTACCGTACACCAGAAACTAACACAACATTGTAAATCAACAATACTTAAATTTTAAAAAGTTTTTTTAAAGACTAATTTTGCAAGAAATAAGGGAGGAGGCCTACTAGAATCATAATGCTGGGGGCCCTGCGCCTGGAGGAATGGGATCCTGGGAGGAGTGGGGTGGTGGCAGTAGTGCCAGGTGTCCTCAGCAGTCCTGCAGCAGAGGCTATAATTATGGTTACCAGGGAGAATGCAAGGTATACTCTGGGACCAGCAGGACTGTGCTTCCAAAGAGCCTTCTGGATGGATCCTTAAGTATAAACTAGTTTCATGACCTTTTTTCCTTCTTATTATGGAAAATTTCAAACATATACACAAATAGAACAGTCTGTGTTGAAACCCAGTTTCAACAATTATCAACTCATTGCCAGTCTTATTCCATGTATACCCCCCTCCCCCCAAAACTTCTCTCCTCTTCTGCATTATTGTAACATTTCATCTGTAAATATTTCAGTATATGTCTCTAAAGAATAAGTACACTTGGGCTTCCCTGGTGGCGCAGCGGTTGCGCGTCCGCCTGCCGATGCAGGGGAACCGGGTTCGCGCCCGGGTCTGGGAGGATCCCACATGCCGCGGAGCGGCTGGGCCCATGAGCCATGGCCGCTGAGCCTGCGCTTCCAGAGCCTGTCCTCCGCAACGGGAGAGGCCACAGCAGAGGGAGGCCCGCATACCACAAAAAAAAAAAAAAAGAATAAGTACACTTAAAAAATTGTAATTCCATTATCATCATAAAACATTTTCATTCATTACCTGTTTCAGTGTTCACCCATGCCCCTTTGATGGTTCTCCCCACACTGGGGTTGCCAGGAAGACTAGGCTTACATAGTAAGAGAAGCATGATTCCACTGTAGTCCCTGATTATCACGCTTGGATTTCACCCTCTGTACCCTCAAACAGCCCAAAGAGGAGGAAGATTCGTTCGTGTCTCTGCTCAGTCACAGCTTTAAAACCATAAGGTACTTGGCGTCTAGAGTCCTCGATGCTGATGTCTGTGACAGATACAAACAGAGCTAAGGACAGAACCAGATTCTACTATAAACTACATCAGGATTTGGTGTTCCTGTTCAGCTGGAACACATGTGGGGAACCCCCATACCCCAAAACAAAGAGTTGACATTTCTTTTAAATGGAAGAAATCTGTTTTCATTTAAAATATTATTGCTATGGGTTCACACACTATATAATTGTTTTTTTCACATGCAGCTATTGGTTTTGAAGAACGACACACATGGGTCTGGAATCTGCGGCACTTCAAGTCACAGCATGGTTTCAGATGGGGAGGCTCTCTGTCTTGGGCACCCCCGACTTTTTATTTTCCCTTTCCATTTTCCCACCTCATAAGAAAACATGGAAGTTTACTTAGGAACAACTTCCCTTCACTCCCAAGAGATCTGCCTTGTCCACATGAATTATATCATCCAACATGAAATAACCCAACATTCTGTTCCGTGCTGACTTGGGTTGAAAGTGGCTCACTGATCAAAGACATGTGAACTCAGTGATAGAAAAAACACCATTCCCAGAATTCAGAAAAATCGACACTCTTTCTTGTGGAGATAGAGCTTATGGTGTTGCTTGAAAACACCAGGGGTCCCTGAGTCATTTCCCTGCTGTCTTCCTATCTCATCAGTCTCCTCTTCTGCCGGCTGGGTGTGACAAAGGGCAGGTGCAGGTGACAAGGCTGGTGCAGAGCCCAGGGCCCCGCAGTGCTCTTGCAGCATTTTGTGTGCTTCCCTTCAGTGCACTTCTGCTTCTAACAGTCAGTACCTGCTGCTCTTTTCCAAAGGCCTATCCTTGGGCTGCTGGAGTCTGGTCTGTCTGCTTCAGTGGAGAGCTGGCCAGAAGTCTCTGGGATTTCCTGCTCTCCTGCAACTCTAATAGGCGGGCAGGGAGTATTACAGCCCCAGCTCTGCTACCTAGCTCAGGACAGCTCTGAGGTGTAGTTCCCCAGCAGAACCAGGCTGATGCTGAAAGCCAACCTCTGCCGGAGGGAGGGTGCGAAGATGTACCTTTCTTTGGCTTCCCCTTTCTCTTCCCTTCCTGGCCTCTCTCACCCCCTTACAGGTCCCCCAGGGACCATCTTCTTCATAAATCACTTGCACAGGGCTCCTTACTTCAGGAGCTGCTCCTGGGAAACCTGACCTAAAACAGCAGGTCACTTAGTACTCCCATGGTTTACTTTGAGTATTCTGGAAAGTGTCACCCCTTCTCACTACACACATGTGCAAGCACCAGGTAGAAGAAGCAAGTGCAGAGCTATTTCACACGTACCCAGAGCACACACAGCAAGCAACTCCTCTCTTCTTCCATCTTTGCAGCAATGTGGCACAGAGCAAAGGCCACCAGATATGGACAGCTCGGACTGTCACCTGCAGCAGTATGACCTGGGTACGTTTCCTCAAAGACTCCAGGGCTCCGGTTTCCATGGTATTCTTTTTTAAATGGTGATAATCCCTACCTCACAGTTGTGAGGATTAAATGTGATAACTTGGAACATAGCAGATGCTCAGACCGCCCGCTGAGTCTGCATCTACATTCTGATGGTGCCCGTTAGATCAGAAGTGACCCAAAACCCATCAAAGGAGCCAGATGCCTCTGCAGTCCGGCTCTTCCCCGGCAGCTGCCTGCCTGTGCCTATGGATTCTTTGCATTTCCAGGGACAGGAACCAGATGCTATCATAACTGCATGAAAAAAATGGTCCCTCACCAGGAAAAAAAGGCCCTTGACAGACGTTACCGAGCCTTTATGAGCCATCAAGTGCAACAGCTGGATAGTTCCAGGGAACGTTTCCACCCAACGACTGTTAAACAGCAGGAGATGTTTTATTATCTTTTCCCCTCTGTTTAATGTGTTGTTCACCTTCTGCCGGGATTGTTAGCCTTGATAATCAATCTCCACATAAAAATATAGGGATGACCTATTCTTGTTCCTCTCCTGGGGTCTCCCCCTGTGGCTCATTACTGTCAGAATCACATGCTGGTGAGCCAGGTGGACTGGAACCCCTGCTCCCAGGAGCCAACAGATAGATGGGGGGGAGGACAAGGAGAAAGTCGGAGAATCACCAATGGTCATAAGCATCAGAAAATTATAGGATTAAGGCAAACAAGAAGCCAGCAACAGAGAAACACTCTTTTATTCAGCTGTGGCTGAGGTGCAGACATCTTGAAAAAAGTCAATGTGTTTTCTAAACTATACAGTCCCGTTTCTTTTACAAAGGAAACCTGGCGGCTGTATCCTCTGGGAGCCATCAGGCTTCCTGCGTCTTCACTTTCAAATGTGAATCCCCGCGTTTCCCAAGCCCAGCTCCTCGCCGGCCGGTGAGGAACCAGATAGCAGCACCTCCGAGCTCTGCGCCCTCTTCATTAGGGCGGCTGATACCAGCAGTATTGCTCTCCAGGATCCAAGCAAGCAGATGGCTGGAGTTCATAGTCCTAAAGCAGTACTTTGCAATTCCACACGAAGCCAAGGAGAGAACGCCATGTCCTCTTGCTGAGTGACTGCACTGATTTGGATTTTTATTCCTTCCTTTTGGGCATGAAACAATCCAGGTGCAGGGGGGAACTGCCTAGCATCTGCTATGCCGACGTTCATATCCGAAACATCGGATGACAGACGTCACTCTACACCAGCCTGCCCCTGAGTCTGCGTCCAAAGGAGAGGATCCATGACGTGTGCCCAACCTAGACGTGCCGAAGGGGGGCTTTGAAATCCTGGCCTGCTTTCAGCCAACTTTATGCATTTATAGCAGCTGATTTGTTACTTGATAAAAATGTTCAGGATAATGCAGCCACTTTTTTAAATGCTGTAAAAAAGACCACTTCAGCCATGATACTGGGCCGGAGTCCTGAGGCATTGAGCTGAGAATTCCATCTCCCCCCTGCATAAGAGAGGCAGGTCGTTACCCTCTACGGCATCTGAAGTTGGGGATTTGCTCCCTACCCCACAACTCTGGCTAACAGCTTCCCATCAGCCTACCATCTGTGAATGAATCTGGACCTGTAGATTTATAGTCTCAGTCGGTACCATGTCTTAGGATGTGGAGGACAGCTTGCTTTATTTTTCCCTAATGCTGCTTCTTCTTGATCTTAAGAGCTAACTCAAGATTTAGTGAATAATCTATACACGTTACATGAGCTACTCAGATTCCCTCCCGCGTCGTGTCTTCCACACTGAGGAGTTCTTCCAACCGCCTATTCTCCAACGGGAAGTTCCTCCTCCCCCTCGATGGTTTTTGCTTTCCTCTTGTATTTTAAGGTGTACTTATCAAAACTTCATAAGAACTTCTAGGTTCAAACAAATTGCTTTTTTGTCCAAGGGTAAGACAATACCTTTCACTTTGTTTCCAATATCCTTTGTGATAATGTCCAACAAATTGTCAGTGTTGGTTTCCTGGTCGTAATCTTAGACTGACCCTTCAGGCAACGGAGTCCTTAGGTTTTCCTCCGCAGTGATAATCAGTTCTCAGAGTCTTGCATCTCACAGAAGAGTGTGAATTATTTCACCCGAACTGTTTCTTCCTGCTCTCATTAGAATTCCTCTGCTCATTTCATCTCCTGCTCATCCTACCTTGATGATGTTTTTATTACCGAGAAGAACTTAGTTCTGTGCACAAAGTTGGAAAATTTCCCATGGTACTTCTTATCTTGAGCCCTTGAAAAAAATGTTAAATAAAGCCAGTTCAACATGCCTTCTTAGGGGTTCCCATTATAAACCCTTTTCCTTCCAGAGAAAATGATCATTTATCCCAACTCTTCATTTACTCTCTAAGGTAATTCTCTCTCCATCTCAAAACATTGTCTCTAATACCAAGAAAACTCAATTAGTTAGCTTTAGTGAGGTATAATTTATGTATAATAAACTGTACACATTTACAATTTGGTGAGATTTGTCATGTGTATACACCTGGGAAACCATCGCGAGATAACGGACACATCCATTACCCCTAAAAGCGTTCTCCTGCCCATTTGTTATCTGTCCCTCCCCACCCCCATTCCTAGTCAACCACTGATATGCTTTCTGTCATTATAGATTACTTCGTATTGTCTATAATCGGATAGAAAAAATCATACTGTACGTTGTCTTCTGTTTTTGGTGGGGGAGTCTGGCTTCTTTCACTCACTATAATCACTTTGAGATTCATCCATGTTGGTGCATATATGAATAGTTTGAGTATTCTGAGTAGTATTTCATTATACGAATATGCCACATTTTGTTTATCCATTGGACACTTGGGTTGTTTCCAGTTTTTGGTTATTATGAATAACATTGCTGTGAACTTTCATTGACAAGTCTTTGTGTGAGCATATGCCTTAACTTCTCTTCAGTAAAAATACCTAAGAGTGAAGGACTGGGGGAAGGGTAGTGTAAAATCATTTCTACTGCTTCCAGTATGACATATTTTTAAAGGCTTCCTGAAAATCTAAATAAAGTATAGCCTCTCTTTTTCCTTTATTTATGCCTTTTTCTCAAAAGAAGTAAACATGGTTCTCAAAGAACAAAATTAAGAAGTAAAAGTATATGGGGCCTCACACAACATTGTAAATCAACTATACTTCAATAAAATTAAAACAAAAACAAAAACAAAAACATATGGGGCCTCGAAGCTGTACCTGTACTTATTTAGGATTTTCTTTCTCCACCAGGGCTACTCAATCTTAACCTCAGTAAAGTGGCATACACAGCTACGCGGTCCAAGTAACAAGCCATCCCTTAGGGATAGGAGGAAAAATCTTTTCCCCACTCTTGGAAGCGCTGTGGTGTGCAGGTGCTAAAACATTTAAGAGGCTAATCAAATTCATTCTACCAGTCCTCTTGGGTGTATTATTTGAGTACATGGAGGAATCTATGGCTCAGAACAGAATGGAAAATAAAGAAGACTTTTCTGTGTTTTGTTTCTGGTGCTGTTAGACTTGTTTTGAAATTTATGTAAAATAACAAACCAAAACCAAAACCCAAGACAGAAAGGGAGAGAAAGAAGAGAGAGTAATAAAAGAGGAAGGTTAGAGGAAAAAGATAATGGGACCAAATTCTTAGAGTCTATGCTTCAGGTAAATAATTCCCTTACCCGGAAATATTTTTTAAGCAAAGGTCAAAAGACATGGGTGAGTCATTGCTTGGATATCAAAGCTATGTTGGGAAATCCTGTTTGAGCCATCACTCCCATGCCTCTTTTGTGAAGGAGGCAATCACAGAATGAATGGATTGTAATTTTGAAGTTCCAGGTGTATGGGGAAGAGACTTGGTATTTTTTAATTTATGAGCTTCTGTAGCAATGGATGTAAGTTAATTTTTTTTTCCTGAATGTGTAAAGAAACACTAGTGATGTCTAAATTTACTGCAGCTTCCCTCCCCACCACCAACTAAGCAGGATCTAGGCTCCATAAATCAATCTTCCTCATGTGCCTAGCTTTAAAAGAAATAAAGAACATGCAAAGTAGTAATCCACCATAGGACTTTGAGGCTGTGGTTGGTGATTAGGACCACAGGAGAAGCGTAAAGATTAATAATATCTATTTTTATTTGCTCTACCTTTAGTGTGAAAGCTAAAACAAAATGCTCAGCATCTTCAGTGATAAATGATATGGGACTCTCCAACTGATCCAAATGACACAAGGATTAAACTATACCTGTCCACAGGTGGGGACCCTGAGGACCAAAGGATAAAGATGGGAAGTGGACAGAAGGAGGGAAGGAGGCACACCTGGAGCCCAGCAGGCACATCCCTGCAGCCCCAGTGCTAAGGAACCAGAGCCAGGAGCAACCTCAGGCTGTCTCAGTAGAGGCCTGGCGAACTGCACAGAATGGAAAGTACTTTCAAGTTAGACTGAGTGCTGATTCTAGGTGTGACGGTCCACTTGGCCAGGCTATGGCACCCAGTTGTTTGGTCAAACACCAGCCTAGATGCTGCTATCAAGGTATTTTTTAGATGTGATTCACATTTAAGTCAACAGACTCTGAAGTAGATTCCCCTCCATTATGTTAAAGGAAAACACTCATCTCAGGTGCCTGGTGGGGCAAAGTACTCAGTTCCAAGTGACCGGAAAGAAGGCCCCACCCTCAAGGCGCAGTGCTGTGCAGGCGGCACTCGTTCTTTCTCTCCTGCCCTGAGCACAGGCTGTCACTCTGTACTGGAGACACTACTCCCACGGTGGAATTCAGTGAGCTGCGACACAGGTGGACTCCCTGAGGAGGGACAGGAGAAGGCTGGCAGACTCCTAAAGCTCCTGAGACACACTCACCAAATATGTACTGAGCCCCAGCCCCGTTCTAAGAGTTGAGGTTGCAAAGATAGAACAAGACGGACAAGTGCCTATTTCTATGGATCTTACATTCTAGAAGGGGAGACAGGAAATGAATGGATAAGACAATTTCTGATAATACTACACGCTGCAAAGTCACCATTACCTTCCAAACAACTAGAAGACTTGGGGAGAGTGATACTGGGAGTTCTCCTGTACTGCTCTGTCCTGGACTTCCATGTTGTTTATAACTCTCCAGTAATGGGACTGGCTGCCCCTCTGGATAGGGAGCTCCCTGGTGGCAGTGGCTGCCCTTTTGTCATCCTCGGCATCTAATATAATGTCTGGCATACAGTATGGGCTTACCAAATGCCTGGTGAATGAATGAAGGAATGGATACATGAATGGGTGAGTGAATGAGGACATATTGCCAATAGCTTCTGCTGGGTTTCCCTAGAAGTATCCCTGCATAAGGATGAGAGTGGTAGTAGCTTTAATTGGCGGGTGATTCCAGGAAGCGGTGTAGGGAAGTGGGAAAGCAAGACAGGGAGGGAAAGAAATGACCAGAGGATGCATTATCAAGCAGATTGCTGACGTAGGCAACTGGGGCTCAGTCCTACTTAGGAAATCAGGGAGACAGGGTAGACCTTGTCTCAGTGTTATCCCAACCAAGGAGGAAGGGAGCTGGGGTATTTATCCACCGACTCCTGTCAGACTTATTTGGGAGCAGCTCCCAACAGGACTACCTGCCTGGCAATCTGGCCTGTCCCACGCTTGAATGCAGTGGGCTCTGGCAGCCAGAAAAAACCCTTGGGCAGTCACAAGTCCTGGACCTTGGGAGCTGCAAGGTTTTGTTTAGAGAATGATATGCAGGACACTGACACCCAATAACCAGCCTGAGATGTATCACATGGGGGGGCTTGCAGACATGCCGGCCCCTGGTTGTCTTAGTGAGAGACAGGGCCGTGAAAACACATGCCAGAAGATGTCGTCACAGACAATCCTGGGCTCGGGCTCACAAAGGCAGAGGCAATCAACCTTTTCTTTTTTTCAACCTCCCTTAAAGATTCTTTGATACTCTGTTCTAATACTGCAGACCTGGTCTTTTTACCAGAATTTTTTTCTTCTTTAACGTCTGGGTTGTTATTCTTATATTGACATTTTGATGACCCCATCCTAGTACCAAAATATCCCCCACCAAAACGGAGTTCAAATTTGATCAAAAGGTAAACCCCCTAGAATTACAGAGGACAGGCAGCAGGAAAAGTCACCCTAAACCTAAATCTGACCGCTCAGGGCTCAGGCAGTGGGGAAGGGGAGAAATCTACATGCATCACTAAACTGAAACACTGCTTGGGAACTCTGGGACCGTGTCCATCTCCTGGCTTTCCTCTACTTCCCAGACAGCTGCTCATACAGTTTGGGCACATAGTCATCCCATTTGGCCTGGTAACACGCACCGGCCACCAGAACCCCGAGCTCGTACTTTTTGCGGAAATTCGCCACCTTGAATCTGCCACGCTCCTCTGCAGCTCGGTTGCTGAGAATGGGCTCATCACACTTCAGTGACCTGTCCTGCTCATAAACTAGCCAGGCATAGCGGTGAAGGCCTGTGCCCTTGGGCGGCCCAGAGCCCACATAATCCGAGAGGACCATGCCACTGCTGATGTCGTTGCCCTTCATGTTGACCACCAGGAAATGGTGTCATTCCCTGTATTGGGGGTCCTTCCTGCTGGGAGCGTCCGGGTCTGTCAAGACCAAGGTATACAATTTACCTGGATCAAGGCCATCCCATGCAATGCTGGTGGGCCAGTTCTTCACCTGGGTGGGTGTCATCACTTTGCCCAGCTCGTCAAGCTCCGCCCCGCCGTATTTGACCTGCAGTGGGTGCTGCGGCCTCTCGTCCACTTCCTGCAGTCTCAAAGGCCCGGACCACTTGCTGAGGTCCACCGGCATCGCGAAGCCGAGAGGGGCGGACAGCGGGGAAAGCTGCGGGAGAACTCACGCAGGGCAGCAGCCCAGACGCCCAGCGGTCTGCAAGCTGTACCGAGGCAACTCAGGCCCCACGGCCGGGGAGCGCATGCGCCCGGGGGTTACTCTTCGTTGCGGTGCGCGGGCTCTAGGCGCGCGGGCTTCGGTAGTTGTGGCTCACGGGCTTAGCTGCTCTGCGGCATGTGGGATCTCCCCGGACCAGGGCTCGAACCCGTGTCCCCTGCACTGGCAGGCGGATTCCCAACCACTGCGCCACCAGGGAAGTTCACCTCTCTCAGTTTTAACCTGATGCTTGGAACTCCTCAAGGGTGGAAACAAGGTCTTATTTTGATTTTTAAACACTCGTAGGTGGTGAGAGCATATATAGTGATGTAAGACTGTTTAGGTTTTTTTTTTTAATCACTAGAAAGTGCCCCTAAAATTCTGTTCAGGGGTATTCTGCTTTTCCCCCAAGTGCCACCTTGCCACTTTAGACAGGTATAATAATAGATGAAGATTTATTTCAGAAAAATGAATCATGATTATTTTTTGAAGCACCTAAAAGACTGGAAATAAATTTTGAGTGATGGTTTATATTTTCTCATTTTTTTATTTCAAGTGGCTTGCCTGGTGCTGATTACTTTACAGACTCCGAGAGAATTTCTCTTTCTTTGTCACTGCCAAGGCCCTTTCTTTCCTTTGCTAGAGTTTAAAAGGACAAACTATGGACTCTTAAGGCTTTGGTTTTGAGGATGCCAAGAAAATGACACAGTCTATTATGATCTAGGCTCGTGAAATTATATTTCCCGAATTCCAGGGTACTTCGTGAACAACAAGTACACCAGGTGCCAGGAAAGGCATCTAATTACAGTGTGATGCTAAAATCATTCTTGCACCAGCTAAACAAAAAGATGATTATTAGAAATAGTGTCCTGCTGAATCTAACTGTGTGGAAATCAATCATGAAAAATATTCCATTTATTTTTTATCCATCAGAATTATTTTTATCATTAATACTAGTACTTGGAATGATGATAACTCTGAGGCGACATAATCCCACAGTTTCTTTTAAGTAGTTCATTCTTATGAGAATCAGGACAGACCTAACTTTTCAAGCATGGTTGATTCATTCTTTCACCATTCATGTACTGAGCTCCTACTCTGTACCAGGCAGTGCTAAATGCAATAAGCGGATTAGACACAGTTCCTGTTCTCTTGAAATCTACACCTTAGTAATCAGACAGAAGGAAAAGAAAAAGTCATTATGTCTACTTCAGAGGCAAGAAAATAAAAATCCCACCTTCAGGGACCTCTCTCAGTTATGAAAAGCAGACACTTCAGTGAGATCTCTTTATGCTTCAGTTCTACCTCTTTCCCACCAAATTATTATAACAGTACTCCCTAAATTCCGCCTTCCTATACCCTCAATGAGGAGTCAGGTTCTTAGTCAATACACAATGCCACAGACACGATTTGTGTTTTCATCTAGGATAGGATTCCTCAGCACACTGAGCCTCTACCCAATACCACATAAGATAATACATCTTTAGTTTCTGTAATGTCTTCCACATGATTTTATCCCCAAATGCTTTACATACTTCACTAAGACAGCTATAGAATTAAAATAATAAATCAAAGCACAGGACTAAAACCAAAGAGGTTTATTCAAGGGAGGCAGAGACAGCTTTTCAATGAGACAGGAGAAAAAATGGAGAGCCCTGCTTCATTGTGCTAGCCCTACAACTCATAAGTCTTTCCTGTGCTTTAACTCTTTCTTTGGTTTCCTGTCCCAGGCAGCACCTCTTGTCCCGTCTCTACAAATCCTCCTCTCGAAAAGACAACCAGGTACTTATATTTTAATATGAATCTCAATTTCCCAACAACACCTTCTTCCATGCTTTGTGACAATGTTATCTCCCCCAAACATCCTAGATTTAAAAGAATAATTTAATTCCTAAGCAGGTAGTTTGAATTTTCGTGGGGAAAAAATGTAAGCTTCTCAAAAGAAATTCAGTGGAAGACAACCTGGAGACTTAGCTGCCCATCTCCCGTTGAGTCTGAGATTCATTCATTCAACAGATATTCATAAGACAACAGGTATTCTGTGGGAAAAGGGATGCAGAGCCAGAATAGCTGTAATATTAAGTAGGGAGGTCAGGGAAAGCCTTGCCATTAAGTGGCATTTGGGCAAAGATCTGAGGGAAGGAAGGCCAAGCAGAGTAGTTGGTCAAAATGTTTCTCCCTTCTGTCTTCAGTGGTGTGCTCTGCATTCCTTCTCTACTATGGTCTCACTGATCATCCTTGTGTTGAGACTTCATGAATGCCCACCCATCACGACCCATTTTGAGTTTGGAGGCAGGAGAGCATAGTAGTGATCTCGGAGAGGCAGCATTGAGAGCAGTGACTTGAAGTGAGATCTTAGTCCCCTGCCCAGGAATTGGACCTGGGTAGCCTGGGTGAAAACGAGGGATCCTAGCCGCTAGTCCACCAGTGGGTAGAGGCTAGAAGCAAAATTCCCCTGGCCCTTGCCCCCATTGAAAAATGCATTTCTCAAGGAGGCAAAAACTGTAAGACCAGGTACCAAGTTTATTATTAGAGACACAGCACAAGTGGGAGAGCACACAGAGAAACAGTTTGTTTACTTAAGACAGAAGCAAGGCAGAGATGCACACCCGGAGAGCAAGGGCGTGGGCGTCCTCCCTAACGAGAAGGCAGTAAAGAGGCAGTGAAGTCATCCATATAGGGCAGTTCTTCCGGCTCTTTGTTTACCTTTGGCCAATTATCTGGTTTCTTTTTCCACACCTGATCTGCCTTAGGACCCTCTCCAACATGCATGTGCAGCTTTTTTTCAAGATGGATTCCAGGCCAGAGGCCTAGGGGACGGCCTTGGCATCACCTATTCTGGGGAGGTGCCCCCTCCTTTTTGACCCCCAAGGAGGCTTTCTGCACATGCGCAGTGTCTCCCTTGCCCCACGGTTGGGGAATATATGACCTCCTGATCCTTTACTCAAACAAGGCTTAGTCCCTCTCTGTTCCTGCCAGGACTGTTATCTTAAAGTGTCCTCAGGAGACAAAGCTTGGCTATTTACCCTGTTGCTGTTGTTATTTCTAGTTCGAAGTGCAAACAGGAGGCTGATTGTAAATGCCTAACCTGGAGCCCACCTATCTCCTGCCTCAGTAGCTAAGAGCATTTGTTCATCCATTCAACAAACATTTCCTAGGTACTCTTTTAGGCACTAGGGGTTCAGCCAAGAATAAAGAGACAAATATCTCTCCCCTTACGGAGCTTACATTCTGGCTCATGAGCTCTGGAATCAGATAGCCTGGCTCAAGCACCTACTCATCTCCTTCTAGCGGTCTGACCATGATCGAGTTACCTCACCAATCTGTGCTTCAGTTTCCACATGTAAACAATGGGATGATAAGAGGGCCAACTCATGGGGGCTTCTGAAGTTTAAACTCGTGTAACGAACTCAGAGTAGTGTGTGGCATATAGGAAACCCTCAATAAATGTAGGCTATTATTTTTAAATGAGTAGGTACTGAAGAAAGGAACAAGTTACAGAGGTATTGCAACAGGGCAGGGGCAGAAGTGCAGTCAAGGAAACATTTTATCAAATATATAGTAGATAAAATTGTATCCTCTCTCCATCCATCTTCTCATTCAGGACACAGGTCATTTCATTGTTCTTTTTTTTTTTTTTTGGCAGTACGCGGGCCTCTCACCGTTGTGGCCTCTCCCGTTGTGGAGCACAGGCTCCAGACACGCAGGCTCAGCGGCCATGGTTCATGGGCCCAGCCGCTCCGCGGCATGTGGGATCTTCCCGGACCGGGGCACGAACCCGCGTCCCCTGCATCGGCAGGAGGACTCTCAACCACTGCGCCACCAGGGAACCCCATTGTTCTTTTCGAATCTACTCCGTGCCACCATATCTTCCCTCTTCAGCCCCCAATTCAAATCATGAAGGTATTAACAAAGAGAACGACTATTTCCCTCTTTTACTTCTATTTTATTTACTGTTTTGATTCATTTTCACTGTCAGTGTCATGGCAGACTTCCAGCTCCCACACTGCAGTCACCACCAAGCTATATGGTCATAGAATTCTTAATGGCTCCTCCTTTTCTTCCCTTTGTTTTCTTTCTTACTGTTTGAGTGTTTTTCTAGGGCTATAAAACTACAAAAAGAAACCCTTCAAAAGATTTAGAAGTGTGTAGTCAGCTAACTGGAGCTCCACAGGAGAGGGCAGAGTTTCTCTCTCTGCTGGTCACTGATGTTTTCAATCACCAGTGACACCTGGTTCTTTCCAGGTAAGGCTTTAAGAGCCAGCTGTGATCTTCGGTCCCCCGTGATGGCAGTTTTGCTCTCCGAGACGTGAAGCCTGATCTTTACAATTGCCATGGAGGTCCTAGGTAGTCATTAGGCCAATTACAAAGTGGCATGTAAACACACTGTAAAGGTACGCCCAACACAAGTCACCCACTCTAAAGAGAATGTTGAGAATTCATTGGATTTCCCACTGAGGGTAGAATTCCATCCTTTTCATAGCAAATGCCATCTTAACGTCATCTCTAGGATTTAGATGATGTTTACAAAGAACTATCGCATTTTCATTTAATCCTCACTATAATCCTATGAAGTAGATACAATGATCTCTGTTTAACAGGAGAAACTGAGGCTTAGCGAGATTTAAGTTACTTGCCTAAAGTCAGAATGTCAGTGGCAGGCTGTGGATGCAACCACAAGCCACTCCATCTTTCTCTTTGCTTTATCCAGTACCCTTCTTCCCCTCCCCTCACCCTTGCATCAGTAAAAAGGACATTAAAATTGTTCAGTAAGAACCAGAATGCCTAACCCTGAGAATATTTGACAAGAATCACCGGGATCCTTCAGGCTCACTGGAATTGCTTTGCCTTCAAACATCCACACCAAGGCATGAACTGGATTTTCAACTGAGGCAAAGCTGTACAAATGAGTCACAGATGTTGTGAGCTGATTGCCAGCACCCCAACTGGCCATCCGTCAAACAAAGGACTTAAGTTGGAAAATGCGCTATCTTACACATTCCCTGCAGCAGGAGATGGGAATGGGGCAGCAAACACTGACCATTTTCTTTAGCAGAGATCACCAATTCAGAATGGCATGGGCCCAGCCACGAGTGCCATTTCTATTTTGGTCTGCACACCCCAAAACAGGGGTTTTGGGGTTGCCGGGGTTGGGTACTGGCTGTTAGGGTCATATATTTAAAGTGTTTTAGGATCTTTTTTTGAACACAAAGGATCATAGTGTAGACATTGAATTATGGCCACTTTTTCTTCAGTGCTTTCTCTGTCTTTCATAAGCAATCAAGGGTTTACTTCTTCATGCAGCAAACACCTGAAACTATTTCCTGGGGCCCCTGAAATCTGACAGCACTAAATATACATTTGGCTCCTTCTTAGTATTTTCCTTTCATATTGCAACTGATGTGTGTTCAAGCGAAACTATATTCATATAGTTATGATTCCTAAACATTCACTGCATCAATATACATGAGCAAGAGTCCCTTCTTTTCTGAGACGTCCATGGAATCTTTTCTAAGAAAAGTAAAGCTATGACTTGCCAGGAATAAGTAAACTTTGGTTTCCACTTCAGGCCTTCAAAGATCGCTGCCCTGACACTGTTTAGCCCCCAGGGAAGGGGCAGGAGAAGCTGGTGAGACACGAGCCCAGACAGCACCTTTGGGCAGTTGAGAAAAAGACGTCCCTTTGGATGGATGGAGCCCAGGGGGAGGCGTCTCAGCTCAACCAGTAGAGTTTTGGCCAAACAGCAAATAGCACAATTATGCATGTCGGCCCTGACCACAGGTGTTCCCTACAAGGTTCAACGGCAACCCCACTTCCATGGGAGCCATGGAAGAGGCAGACAGGGAGGTGGAGTGGAGAAGGTGGAGAGTAATGGGAGAAAAGGGGAAAGGGATAGACACTAAGTCAGAATGAGACCTTAGAAGGAGTAAGGAGACAAAGGTGCATACTTGGATGCAAACAAAACAGGAAAAATACAATAATCCTATAAGAGAAATTCCCCAATCTGAGCTCCTAAAAGCTCCTAGTGTTTTTTGTTTTGTTTTGTAGAGAAATCATTCTGTTGTAACAGACATGGCGCTGGAAATTAACTTCCAATCTGTAAAACTGGCGGCAGAAAGTCTGCCCCATCTCTCCACAGACAATCAGCAAATTAAGAGTTGGATCTGTGCACCCAGCTCCACGTTTCTCCCCCTAGATCACCTGAGACCAACTGTGGTGTGTTTAGGAGAGTTCTTCTCTGGTAATAATTGCTGGTGTGTTTATAATGGAAAGATGTGAGCATCCCTAAGGGAACTGTACCTGATGGAAGAACAAAAGCACCATGAGCAGTTTCACACTCCAGCCTTCTTTGACTTAACAAGCTCCTCGCAAATAACCAACTACTACTGTTATGTGTCAGCATGCCCAGGGACTAAAGAAAGCCTTCACTGTACAAGATCATATACGAAAAGCATCTGCTGTGACCAGTGAAAGGCACTATTTGAGCTGGCTGTCAGTGAGAGTGCGGAAATGGCTCTTAAGGAGGACCTTCCCTGTAGCAGTGGTGGCTGTGTGTACAGCAGCACGTGGGCACAGAGCACTCAGGAGCAGGTCCCACAAGAAGGCTGATGAACGGAGGGTCACGTCTGAGGGCAGGGCCTCGGAGCCGGGAGTTGGCCCTCTCAGCTCAGCTCAGCCCCGGATTCTGGACCCGAGCTGGTCTTGGTTTAATGTCACAGCAACCTCTGGCCTCAGAGGGATGCCGGTTAAATCAGTCATAAGAGTCAACGGCATAACAGGGGCTTGGAGACGGCCGTCAGGTGATGCAAGCAATGGTCTAATAACAAAGATGGAAGAAATTGCACAAGAGGTGGAGATAGTCAGAAATATAATAACATCCCTAAGAAAAAAATGAGTTTAGGCAAAAGGCACAAAGTTAGCAGAAGGAAATGAGGGACAGCTTGGCAAGCGAGAGAGAGAGAAAACAGAGCAAGTGGACCGCACAAAATCAATCTGAGGGCAACCCAATATTGAGGTGAACATCAAAATTTACACAGAGGGCTTCCCTGGTGGCGCAGTGGTTGAGAGTCCGCCTACTGATGCAGGGGACACGAGTTCGTTCCCCGGTCCGGGAAGATCCCATATGCCGCGGAGCGGCTGGGCCCGTGAGCCATGGCCGCTGAGCCTGTGCGTCCGGAGCCTGTGCTCCGCAACGGCAGAGGCCAGAACAGTGAGAGGCCCGCGTACCGCAAAAAAAAAAAGAAAAATTTACGCATTAAATTCCAAACCCAGGAGCTATGTACTTTTAATCAACCATGGAAAATTGTGTAAAGGTCAGAATCTTCAAGAAGAGAGTCAGTAAATAAAAAATAACCCTGTTACTGGAAAAAAAAGAACAGAGGAAAAAGAGAGGGAGAAGCTCTAACTAATGTGATGGATCCAACAATGAGCAAATGGACAGACAGTAAGGATTTGAAGGCGTTGAGTAATCTGAAGTAATCAAAACCTATGAAAACACATTTAAAGGCATTTATTTACATTAAGAAAATAGAGAAATGAAAAAATAATAATGAAAAATGACTTTATATAATTTTACTTGAAAATTTCATTTGAATTTGGTAAAAAGTTATGGTCTTACAAAGGTTGTGAACTAAAATGTAAAATCTGTAAATAAATAATATTACAATAAGAAGTGGCGTCTGAAGACAGAACTGAAAATCCATGTGTTCACCAACTCCACAGAGATGGCAGCACCAGTTCTGCCAAACTTGAACTTGCCTTTGCAAAGCTCACATGATAGCTAGCGATTTTCACTATTTTTCCCATACTTGCTCTGAATGTAGATTAAAATCCTCCAGAAGCTCATTTTCTCCATGAATTAAAACAACAACAATACGATTATTTGTAAGGTTATTTGGGAAAGAACATCAATGCAAAGATAGGAGATCATCTGAAAGATTCATTTTATTTACCAGAGCTCCAGGCAATTCTATGCGTAATCCAGAATTTGTTCACAGCTCTTCAAATTAAAATGAGGATTCTACCATCTCAACCGACAAAGCTGAGGATTCACCCAAGAGTTTTTATAGGGTTTCATGCACTCATACTTTAAAGCACAAAGTACGTAATTAAGTAAATCTCAACTATAGTCATCATGTTGTACATTATATCCCTGGTACTTATTTATCTTATAACTGGAAGTTTGTACCTTTTGAGCACCTTCATCCAGTTCTCAAGTTAACACTGCTGTATGGTATGTTTGAAAGCTGTTAAGAGCGTAGATCCTAAGAGTTCTCATCACAAGGGAAAAAATTTTTTTTCTTTTCTTTTTTTTTTTGGTATCTGTTTCTGTATGAGATGATGGATGTTGGGTAAACCTATTGTGGTAATCATTTCACAATATAAGTAAATCAGATCATTATGCTGTATGCCTTAAACTTATACAGTAATACATGTCAGTTATATCTCAATAAAAGTGAAAAAACAAGATCATGACAGTTTTTTTAAAAAGTAAATCTTTATTCAAAGTGAATAGTCAACAAATGGGAAATCTAATGACACCTGACTTCACCACTTAATATCAGCGTGGGAATCACGCAAAGGAGATTCCCTCATTTGAAAAGTTCAAAGCATGATAATTAACCAACTTGATGATCAGTTATGCCAATCTCTTTTTTTGGTTAAGATTACTATTAATATTTTTAGTATTACTGTTACTATTTCACTGTTAACTACTTTTTTCCAAAGGGGGAAAAAAAGTGTTTTTCCAAAAGCAGAGTACTGAAATTCTGAAGCAAAGGCAGTCCACCAAAATGCTGATATTTAAAGAAATAAAGAGGGAAGGACTTCGCTGGTGGTCCAGTGGTTAGATTCCACGCTCCCAACGCAGGGGGCCTGGGTTCGATCCCTGGTCAGGGAACTAGAACCCACATGCCCCAACTAAGACCCAGCACAGTCAAATAAATTAATTAATTAAATAAAGAAATTCTGGCAAAAGATATATAGAAGGAAAGCAATTTGGGCTTCAACATTTTCTAAAGCAGCACTTCTCAAACTATCTGTGGTGAAGGAATCACTTTTTTTTTTTTTTTTCTTGCGGTACGCGGGCCTCTCACCGCTGTGGCCTCTCCTGTTGTGGAGCACAGGCTCCGGATGCGCAGGCTCAGTGGCCATGGCTCACGGGCCCAGCTGCTCCGTGGCATGTGGGATCTTCCCGGACCGGGGCACGAACCCGCGTCCCCTGCATCGGCAGGCGGACTCTCAACCACTGCGCCACCAGGGAAGCCCACTTTTTTTCTTTTATTTCTAATTACATTCAAACTATACGACCTACTTTTTAATTTTTAGATTCAATAGGCATAAACTTACTCTGTCAACTTGCTACAGAAGTTTCTAAATGCTTCCTCTGAATTTCCACACTTATCACAGACCAGTAAGTGTGTGCTGTCCACAAACCACACTGGGGGTAGCCCTGGTCCAAAGTATCACTGCTTATTCAGAACTGGAATTTTTATTTTATAGCTGGTGAATCTGAAATGCAACAAGATCCACCCAGACCTCTACCCATAGCTCTGAAAAGTAAACACTTTAAAAGAAAGGCCTGTATCACAGAGAAAAGTGGATACCTGCAGCCCTCAACAAATCAGGGTTTTGTCACTGTTCTGCTTATCTTCTCAAACTGATTGCATGGTCCACTTACTTCATGGGTTTTATCAGTGATGATCATCAGTTCATGATTATGATGGAAAAAGCCTGCTGAGCACAGAGAACAGCAACAAGGCTCACAGGTGAGAGGAAATGAGGATGGACTCCCCACTCTGCCACTTCCCAGCCGTGCAGCCTTGGGCTGTTGACTTGACTCAGGACACCTCTTTCTCTATCCATCAAACAGGGGAAATGGCAGGATCTACGTCCCAGGGTTACTCTGAGGATTAAGGGAGATTCTGCATATGAAGAGCTTAGTGCAGTGAGTGATACACACTGAGTGTTCAGTAGATGTCAGCCACGTTGGCCACAAATTTGGCAAATGGCGCTGCTCCTATCTGCAATGAAATGACGCCCAGCACAGCTCTTGAGGGCTGGCCAGCCTGTCCTCACTTGGAGCTATGTGGAGCCCAGAGCCCTGCAGACTCACAGATGTGTTTCAATCACACAGTCAAGCAGAACGAGTTGAAAAGTGGTGAACACAGATCTGAGGGGCTGACCCTGCCCCCACGTCCCTATGTGGAACAACTCTCCTATCCTTCCACGAAAACCATAACCACTCATGTGTTTCCAGTTTGGGCCCCAGCAACAGATCCAGACTCCACCCTTCTTAAAAGCCACACCTACCATCACCTCACACAGCTTTGCTTGAGCTGAAACAGAAAGCTCCTCTGACGTGACCTCAGTTTACTGTCTGACAACGTAACAGGGCTGCTTTTGACTTCTCAGGGGGGCCTTTGGGGACCCACAGAGGTGAGGGACAACCCTGGTTCTCTCTTGACAGTGCGGACCTTGAGCAGGTCACCCGACCTTACTTTCAGTCCCCGTCCATAACAGGGAGGTTGTCAGTATGCTGCCACCGGCTCTGGGAGGCGTGACAGCCCGACCACTATGGACGAGAGCAGCGGGGCAAACCGCGTAGTGAGTGTGGGGGGGTGAATATATACATATTCAGTCTCTAATATACATATATAATTCTTTAAATATATATATATATGGGGTTCGTTTTTCAAATTTTTCAGAACTTTATTTTTTTGACTTTTTTTTAACATCTTTATTGGAGTATAATTGCTTTACAATGGTGTGTTAGTTTCTGCTTTATAACAAAGTGAATCAGCTATACATGTACATATATCCCCATATCCCCTCCCTCTTGCGTCTCCCTCCCACCCTCCCTATCCCACCCCTCTAGGTGGTCACAAAGCACCGAGCTGATCTCCCTGTGCTATGCGGCTGCTTCCCACTAGCTATCTATTTTATATTTGGTAGTGTATATATGTCCATGCCACTCTCTCACTTCGTCCCAGCTTACACTTCCCCCTCCCTGTGTCCTCATATATATATATATATATATATATATATGTTTTTAAAGAATTATTCTTTTTCTCATGGTACTTCCCCCCTCACTCTACACTGTAAACGCTCTAAACACAAACCATGTACTTTTAATGCCTTAATCCACTAAGCTCCGCGTGCTGTCAGCATTCACCACAAAGCAATAACAAGGATTTAGGTAGCCCTCTGAATCCTTTCTAGCTCTTTGAAAGCTCATACCACAAGCCCTTGCAATTCTGAATTCAGGGGTTCCTTGTGTATCGCTAACATCATCCGCAGGGCCTCGCCCAACTGACATCATTGGCCCATTCAGGTGGGTCCACCCTGGTGTTTCCATTCTGCCCCTTGGTATACAAGCAAAACTCTCAGGAAGACTGTCTTTGCCAGTCATTTGCCCTTCGTTTCCCTGATGTTTGTTCGCTTGTTTGTAAATCCTCCTCTGACCCACGTGAAAGCTGGCCTCCATACACCATTTGTCCAGCGCTCAGGCCTTCCTGGTCTATCCCATCTCGACAGCCTCTCCCTGACTCGGAGGACACTGTTGGTTTCCCCCCAGCAGGGAACACTATTCTCCCAAAACACTGTCCATCAGGGACCATAGCACCTCTTATTTCTTCCTGCTTCAACTCCTTTTTCTGGGTTATTTTTATGAGTCAGTCAATCTGTAAAAATCTCTGGACATTTCAGTATTTCAGGAGATCAACCCCCATCTGAGCACTGAATGTTCTCTCCGTCAATGAAGCCAGGTAGTCACCCAATGCAAGCTTGATCTCCCTCGGTGATGGGGACCTCACTGTCTCCTGGGGCAGTTTGAATTGTGAGCAAGTTCTCCGTCATTCTGAGCTGGGAGATCTCTCTCTTTCATCATGAGGTTTTATCCAGCCTTTGCCCACATACTCGGGTCTTCTATACAACCATCCAAATCCCTCTTTTACATGATGGCCCAAGAGACAGCTGAGGGCTCTCTTCTCCAGACTAAGCCTGCCAGGACTTGGCCTCCTAGTTCCTCACTACTTTAGTCACCCTCCTGTAGACATGCTCCAATAGCCTATCTCTGTCCCGGGATCTTCTGTGTTTGTGGCATTCCCTCATATTCTGTTCCATCTGTTTATTCTCTCCTTGAGTGGCATGGACATGACCTCCCAGTAAGTTTGCTCAGTGGTCCCAGACAACACAGAAATTCATGTACACACAGAGCTAACACGATGGCCTCTGTTGTCAGGTGGCCACTACACACATATTTCCTGTTACTTCCCATACATTCAAGTTGGCCCAGTTGTTCATAGGACAATAAACATGGCACCAAGGTACAACCAGAACCTCAAAGCCAGTCTTCCAACAAGCCCCGTGTGCTGCCTTTATTGTGTCTTAATCCAGCATGTCAGCCTCTGTTCCTCCTCTAACTTGCTCCTTTCCTGATCAGAGCCCCTTCCTCAGATTTGTGCTTTGGATGTTACCATTGCTAAGGATAACAGGAAAAGCCAAACAACGTTCCCTTTCACTGACACGCTAGTTAAGTCCATAGTGAATTACCATTTGTATAGCACATACTTTATAATTTATAATCATCTTATGTTAATCTTCAGAGCAACCCTGAGGAACAGGTATTATCCTCATTTTATAGATGAGGACACTGAGGCAGAGCTGGAACTCAAACCCAAGGGGTCTTCTGATTTCACATCTGACGCTATTTAGTCTACACCCTGCTTACTCAGAAGCTCACGAATCTTAGGTACAGAAAAAGTTTTCTAAGGTTAAGTTCCAAGTATCAAGTAAAGAATGAGTCACAGAGGAAAACCCAGAGGAATCTGGTTTCTATTTCTGGCTTTGCTATAAACTACCTCACAGTTTAACTTTCCTGGTCCTCAGTTTCCTTATTCATAAAATAAGGAGATCAAATTAGACAATCCCTGAAGTGCCTTCCTGCTCAGCTGTCCTATGTCTCCTGCCCTGTCTCTGCCGTGTTGCTAAAATTAGGCAGAAAACATTGCTGAAATACCTTTCTTTTTTGTTTCTCAGGGTTTTTTTTTTAAGTTTCTGAAATTAACTGGATAGTTGACAACTATCCAGCTAGTCTGCCAAGAAGGAAGAAAATTGCCATCTATTTAACAGCTAAATTTTAAGCAGTTCATTTTCTGTAATGAGAAGAGATATCTGGAAACACCAGCCATGGGGCTGCACCCACAAAAGCCCTCCTCCTGTGGAGACCATCTTTAGAGCCACGTATTCTCAGAGCAGAGGTTCTCAACCCAGGCGACGTCTGGCAATGTCTGGAGACATTTGGGGTTGTCACAACCGGGGAAGGTGCCACAGGAATCTGGCAAGTAGAGGCCAAGGATGCTGCTAAACATCCTATACGCACAGGAAAGTCCCCCTAAACAGAGAGTTATCTGGCCCCAGATGTCAACGGGCTGAGGTTGAGAAACCCTGTCTTAAAGAGTGGAGTCAAAGAACAGCCCCAAACTCTTCCCAGTGTTTTAGCTAAACTGGTCCACGTGAGAGGCTAACCGGGTGGGCTCACCTGAAAGAACCGAGGGTCTGGACACCTCTCTTACCTGGCGAAGAAGGACGCGGCCACTGAGGTGCCCGCGGAGGTCTCGCTGGCCACGCAGGAGGCTTGCGAGGCCGGGGCGCTGCAGGCCGAAGGCTTGTCTGCATTGTAGCGATTCAGCGCCGCCTCTGTCAGGCCCTCCCGGCCAGGCTCTGTCATCAGCTGGGAGATCTGGCAAGGAACACGGATATCGAGCTCATTACCTGTGGCTCACGGCATTTCCTGACTACCACCGGTAGCGCCTCTGTTTTCGGGTCGGGGCCAGAGCGCGGGGCAGGGGGTGGTGAGGCTGGGAGGGAACACGTCCCCACGTGCATTCAGTGACACGCGACATGGCCTCCTCGAAGGCCATTTTCCTGCATGTTAGCTAGAATACCTCCTCGTTTGCATTAAATATAATGGAATACGATTATCCCTGACACTGTAAGTTTCAATTACTTCTGTCTCCCCTCCATTTGGAGGGGAAAGCAGGAGCCATTAACCACACTATCTGCAGCCCAAGACCAGACCAGTAGGACCACCTAGTGCTGGTTTCTTACTAGGAAGGCCCTAAATGCTCTCAAATAGACAAGAGGGGCAAAGATATCATTTTTTTAAGGGAGAAGTGAACCTACTAATGAACATAAGAAATTAAACAAAACACTACTTGTGTATTGTTGTTGTTTGCTGTAGGCAGTCAGTAAAGAGATGACTTAGAGAAGCTCATAAAAATAGATACAGCCCACCATGAATTACCAATGGGTTTGCTTTTTTTTTTCTTGGAAGGTTTAGACCATTTCAACAGACTTAATTTTCCTACTGGTTCATTAAGATAAATGGCTTCCATTTTATTGGCAATAATTGCCTTTATAACGCAAATTCTAGTGAATGGGGCTGGGTCTATTTTACCTAAATGCACATAATATACTATGAAGAACCATACTTCTGGGCAAAGTAAGATACTGGTATAGAAATATATTTTCGGAAAGTGCTAATCCCATGACAAATGTAATAATTATGCAAGCAAGTCTAAGTGTGCTATTTTGAAAGCCTGTTACTTTAAAACTTCAGTCTACTTGCAAAAAGGAAAAACTGTCAGTTTTTTTTTTAAAAAAGGAAACTTTAGTTTGGGGTGGGAAAAAAAAAAAGGTCTCCAGCTGGTTCAAACCTCTTAAATGCCGAGTGGAAAATGTTTCTAATTGCCTAGAAAATACAAGTGCAATAAGGCAAAGATCAGGAACAGTTTCCACTCTGTGCTGAGCAGTCCAGAAGGCCAGTGAAAGAGTCCCGTTTGTTAACCTTTGAACATAAAACATTTGTACTTTTCATTATTAGAAGAATAGCAATCACTCTTGAGCCCCATGGACTTGAAACTTTGCTCTGCTTAAATTCATGCTCTGACTTGGAAAGCCTTGGCATTATCCAGCTGTAATTCTGCCAATACACACTTTCTTATTCTCATTCATTCAATGCATTGTAAGGAAACTCAACTCACATCAGAGAAACGGGAGAGGAAGCAGCAAAAGCAGCCAATGACCTGGAGGACGTTCCCTGCACTGGCAGGGGCTGCTTCCCAGGCAGAGGGCCTGTGTCACCTCTCTTTGGGCTTCCTCTGCAGCCCGTGGCGTGTGGGCTCCCCTCAACCAGCTAGCACTCTCCCGGAGGAGTGAGGCATGCTGGAAGGGACCGCTGAAACAACCGGGGACCTGGCCGTGGGCACGCACACTGTTGTCACCACGAAATGGCATTTATGAAGCACCGGTGGTACATGATGCCATCCTGGACAGTGTCCCGAAACAAACCTCCCCGTGAATTCCCTCCATCCCACAGCTCTTCACGCCAGAATGGGGTCTCAGGAGCGACGTGGGGCCGACCCTACAGCCCTTAAGGGATCTGAGGACCTTCCCTTCCTTGATCATCCTTGTGACAAAACTAACACCTACCCCAACCCTGTGTTCCCTAGGCGACCCCTCCCCCCACCCCCGCTTGGAAGCAGACCACCTACTCACCAGCACTCACACTTCCCCTGGTTCCGAATCTTATTTCAGGGCAGTGGCCTTTCCTACCAGCGGGCGGCCTCCCCACACTTCAAAAGCAAGTCTCTCTAAGAGGGGCCTGCTTTTTGCTGCTAGCTATAATGAAGGCTCTGTTCTGTAAGAATCTGCCCGGAAGACTTGGCTTCTCCAAAGGGCGAGGGGATGATCTCGCCGAGAACCCCAAGCCCCTCTCCAGTCACGCAGCGGCCCCTACCCTTGGTTCCCAGGCCAGGTGGGCAGCACGTGAGATGTGCTAAGATGTGTGTGAGATGGGGCTAAGGGGTGTGCTGTCGTGGTCGGTTCCCCCCAGGGCCCTCACTGCAGTCCTGCAGAAGCTGGATTCTAAGAGACCGAGGGTCAGAAACCTGGGGCTGCTTCCCCAAGGGAAAACAGCTAGGGCACAGGAGCCAAGAATGGACCCCGACTTGTTGGATTCTGCGACATTTTCACTCTGCCCCCCCCCCAGTCCAACCCCCAGTCCCGCTTTAACTGTCCCCTCAAGGCGGCTCTAGTGGCCCCCTCCCCGCAATCCACTGTAAGAGAAAACGCCCAAACAGCAGGAGTTCCCGGAAACCTTAGCTTCACTGCACAATCTGCAATCAAGAGCCTTCTTTGTAGAGGACTATGGTTTACCTCTGCTTTTCAGACTGTTCTGACTTAATTTTTTCTCTCACGATACTGTGAAAGCTACAAGACTCTTCGTGGGAAAATTCAAAAACTTCAATCTCTTCATCTAACACATTTGAAAAGCGTAAAGTTCTGGGGGAAAGGATTCGTTATCTTGATTATGTGTGTATGTCATAGTCTAGAAGCAGCAGCTGAAAACTTGCCAGGGGGTGCCAATCACTAACTTTGGGGGGACTAGATTTTCACCACAGGATTTCGTTTGCTTTAGTTCTGATTAAAACCTGCTGTTAGCTCTCCATCTCGGTTACACCGGATGGTTTCACTAAAGCAACAAGTATCTGTGACTTTCAAAACACCACATCACATCCCGAGGGTGGTGGTCAATGAAACACGGGATGGCAGTAACGGAACCAGGCACAGGGAGTGGGGGGGGGGGGGCGCCTGTATGTTTGCACACGTGTGTGCTTGTCCACGCGGGGTCTTCAGTGCGCATGGGAGTCCCCGCTACCGTTCGTGTGCACAGGGAGCTGCCTCTCACAGACCTCACAGATAAAGCCGCTCACCACGTTGTCATCCTAGGCAAGATTCCTGTCTTTCAACCACATTTACATTTTTGCACTGTTACCTCAATATGAGGAGCCATATACTTGTTCACAAAGAAATCTCGAATCTTAAATTCAGTTATGATCTTGACCACAGAATCAAGACAAAAGATGTTTGGCTGTTATCAACCAAGGTTGCTTTCACAGGGCAAATCGCAATCTATAAGCCATTGACCTTTAACTTCCCCACTGATGGGAAGGACTCTGAGAGCTTCCAGAGTGTGACAACTTGGGGGCTCATCTTAAATGGCATTATTGACCCAGAAAGCCACCTCCCTTGGACTCTGCCGAGGCAGCAGCGAACACCAACAGCATCCATTTCCTGTGCAGAGACTTCTAAGGACAGCAAACGTATCCCACTCAGTCTTTATATTTAATGGCATTATGACCCCAAATCCCAGAAAACAACATATAAAGCATTTTCTGTTAAGCAATTTGTATCTCACTGTTTTGGGATATCTCCTTTATTGTTATTACTACTTACAGTGTTACTTAATATTTTTATATGTTTTGCAAACAGTGATGCTCGATAAATATTTCTGATGTGTGTTAGCACAAACCAGCTCACAGTTATCCTGAAAAAGACTGGACACAACTAACGTCAACCCTTGGTATTGTCTATGCTGGCAGTGGTTGCACTCTTAGGGAATGAGGGCAGCAGAATACAATTTCCAAAAGTCTATGTGAAATATAAACGAGGTAAGCAAATCTGCAAAGGACAAGATCAACAAATGCATCCCCAAACCAAAGATAAACAGTTACAGCTGATCACGCAGACCCTGTATTTCAGTCACAGGGTAATAACGGAAAGCTGGTGGCGGTACACAGAACAGCATCTTCCTCTAATAATCACACTGCAGTGAGATAGGCCCCCATTAACTTATTTGGTTTTTGCTCCTATCAGAGAGTAGGGGGGGAGAGAAAATTTTCCATCCTTTTCTGTATATGAGTCTTCGCTTGCACTGCAGGAATATGTGTCAATGCCCACTTGAGTCACTTCTGGGGCTGGCTCTAACAGCATCTGGCCGGGGGCCCCCTTCCCCCCGTCCCCTGAAGGATCCGCCTGGGGAGAAGCTGCCCTTTGTGACCCAGGGACGGAGCAGCACAGAGGATTCTTGGAACAGCCATGGGCGCGTGTCTCTTACTTCTGTACCCCTCCTTCTGGGGACAAAAATGCTTCATTTTATGAGCTGTGTTCATTTGATCCTGGCAGGCAGAGAAACAAGAGGAATGCCCCACTCAGGAGGGAAGCACTGGGACGTCTCCGAAGCCAGAGCGATCTCCTCTTCTGCAGTGTCTGTGCTGGCCTCAGCCCTCTGCACTCTTTGTTCCACTGCACTCTTTTCACGTCAGTGCTTTCTGCCCCTGAGCGATTGGGCAAACTTGATCTCTTTTCAACTTTCATCTCACCCTGCCTGTTTGTTCTCCACCTGGAAACCAGGCCTACCCAGAACTGAAGTGATGCATTGCAAAGGTGGCTCCCGTGCCGTGCGCAGTGGTAGTAAGCACCTTTCCTAAGCAGGATTTGTAAAAGGGGCAGAGCTCACATCGCAACACAGTTTTTGCTTAGAAGTCTCAGCAGACATTGCAGCAAGTTAACTACTGCTGGCTCTGTTTGCCTGAAGAAAAGCTACTGAAAACTAGAACAATAAAATGTGTTTTCCACTAATCTCATCTAAAGATATTTTAACAAAAACAGAACAAAACAAACAAAAAACCAGAAGGACAAATATTGTATGATTCCATTTATATGAGGCACCTGGAGCAGTTAGATTCATAGAGACAGAAGGTAAAATGGTGGTTGCCAGAGGCCTAGGGAGGAAGACATGGGGAGTTACTGTTTAACGGGTACATAGTTTCAGTTTGGGAAGATGGGAAAGTTCTGGAGATGGATGGTGGTGATGGCTGCACCACACATGAATATGCTTAATGCTACAGAACTAATGGTAAATTAAAAATGGTTAAAATGGTAAATTTTATATCGTACATTTTACCACAATTTAAAAAAAAAACACAGAATAAAGAGCACCAGGGGAGGGGCTTCCCTGGTGGCGCAGTGGTTGCGCGTCCGCCTGCTGATGCAGGGGAGCCGGGTTCGCGCCCCGGTCTGGGAGGATTCCACGTGCCGCGGAGTGGCTGGGCCTGTGAGCCATGGCCGCTGGGCCTGCGCGTCCGGGGCCTGTGCTCCGCGGCGGGAGAGGCCGCAGCAGAGGGAGGCCCGCATACCACAAAAAAAAAAAAAAAAAAAAAAAAAAAAAAAAGTGTAAAAAAAAAAAAAGAGCACCAGGGGACTGCTAACTAAAGGGACAGCCCAAGATCCGCTCACTGAAAGGGCTAAGAAAAAGCACTTGGGCAGAAACCAAAGCTGTAAGGACAGTGCTCTCTTATTTTAAAATACGGCCCCATAATCATGATAATAACTCCAGGGTCAAACTCAATTATCTGGTTGTATCTGAAAGTTCAGAGCTCCTAATGCAACACCTGGCACATAATAGGTGCTCTAAATATTTCTAGAATTGCTTGAATAAGTAGCTCAAGGGTTAGAAATTGTTCTGGGGCACAGGCCACTCTCCTGGAACAAAGCAGAGGTGGTGAGATTTGACCTCCATGTGAAACTCACCTAAGGGACAAAAGATTCTCTGTTCAGAAACATCAAAGGGGAAATGTTAGGTTATGTATATTTTACCACAATAAAAAACAAAAAAAAAGGAACAAAAGAGAAACGCCACAACACCAAAGACTTGATCCCCTTCAGCTTGTCCCAGGTGGCCTGCGCCTGCCTTGTCATTTTAGAGGGGGTCATGAGGACTCTGGGTGTCGAGACCGAGTCAGAGAAGGGGTCCGAGTCCTCCAGGGACTCTGACAGTGAGTTTGCAGGGGGGTCTCAGGGACAGGACCCCACCAGCCTATGCCCGAAGGCTGCGGGAGATGGGGTGAGCCAGAGCCCTCGACGAGGGAGCAACGGGAAGGGGGGCAGACCAGGAAAGCTGGGAGGGGCTGGAGAAAGCCTCCACCGGACCTGAATTAAACCTCATTTGATTTCTGTACACTTGCCCAAGTCAAACGCCGTCCTTCCTCAGCTTCCCTCATTCCTGCCATGTCACACCCGAACAGTCAGTTAACATTTTTTCCATAATCTAAGTGTTCTGGAACTGGGTTGGTTCAGATCCTCTCCCATGCCACTGTGACTTTCAGGCATTTAAATGCTCCGGTTAACGCTCCAGCCCTTGGCATGCTGTCCCGGAGCACAGGCAATGCCACCTAACTTGACCCTGGTCCCTGGCCTGGCCTAGTCCTCGTGACTCACATGGGGCACGGATCACCTCTGAGACCCCGCGGCTACCTTGAGTCACACAGATATAGTCCTCCTGTGTTGTCCAGCTACACCCTCCCCCCAGCCGGCACCAAGGGGCCATGATGGGATTCTTATGTCCCAAGGCTGGATGTTTGATTACCCTTATTATCTTAACTTGCTTTGGCTATACATTTTATTAGCGGCCATAAAATTATCCATCCACAGCATTTGACTCAGTGACCTCTTGCCACAGAGAATTCCACACACTGGTGCTACCGGGGCCTAGGAGAGCTGCCTTTTTCCTCACCCCGGATTTACAGCCTCACCTTCATCAGGGATCCGCCCTGTATGATGAGTCAGCAAACAGAGGAGGCTGCTGTGTTTCATGATACCCGTTATCAGGGCTTAAATCTGGCCCCTCAGTGCACATGACTGTCTTCTTTTATTCTTTGTGTTGCTAGAAGGTAAAGGGGCAGGGCCACCCAAATGCTTTACAAAAGACTGAGGTGCATGGTACAACAAAGGGCCAGCTGCATTTCTGTTTTGGATTCTTCCCTTAGATTTCTTTTTTAAAAAAAATTTTTTTTGGAGTATAGTTGCTTTACAATATTGTGTTAGTTTCTACTGCACAGCAAAGTGAATCAGCTCTACGTATATATATATATATATATCCCCTCTTTTTTGGATTTCCTTCTTCCCATTTAGGTCACCACAGAGCATTGACTGGAGTCCCCTGTGCTATACAGTAGGTTCTCCTTAGTTGTCTATTTTATACATAGTATCAATCGTGTATATATGTCAATCCCAATCTTCCAATTCCTCCCACCACCCCTTTTCCCCCTTGGTATCCATACGTTTGCTCTCTACGTCTGTGTCTCTATTTCTGCTTTGTAAATAAGATCTTCTATACCAATTTTTTCAGATTCCACATATGTGTGTTATATACGATATTTGTTTTTCTCTTTCTGACTTACTTCACTCTGTATGACAGTCTCCAGGTCCATCCACGTCTCTACAAATGACCCAATTTCGTTCCTTTTTATGGCTGAATAATATTCCATTGTATATATGTAACACATCTTTTTATCCATTCATCTGTCGATGGACATTTAGGTTGCTTCCATGTCCTGGCTATTGTAAATAGTGCTGCAATGAACAATGGGGTGCATGTGTCTTTTTGAATTATGTTTTTCTCAGGGTATATGCCCAGTAGTGGGATTGCTGGGTCTATGGTAGTTCTATTTTTAGTTTTTTACGGAACCTCCATACTGTTCTCCACAGTGGCTGTATCAATTTACAATCTCACCAACAATGCAGGAGGGTTCCCTTTTCTCCACACCCTCTCCAGCATTTATTGTTTGTAGATGTTTTGATGATGGCCATTCTGACTGGTGTGAGGTCAGAACTACTCACTGTAGTTTTGATTTGCATTTCTCTAATAATTAGTGATGCTGGGCATCTTTTCATGTGTTTGTTGGCCATCTGTATGTCTTCTTTGGAGAAATGTCTATTTAGGTCTTGCACCGATTTTTTGATTGGGTTGTTTGTTTTTTTGATATTGAGCTGCATGAATTGTTTTTATATTTTGGAGATTAATCTTTTGTCAGTTGCTTCATTTGCAACTATTTTCTCCCATTCTGAGGGTTGTCTTTTTGTCTTGTTTATGGTTTCCTTTGTTGTACAAAAGCTTTTAAGTTTAATTAGGTCCCACTGTTTATTTTTGTTTTTATTCTCATTACTCTAGGAGGTAGGTCAAAAAAGATCTTGCTGTGATTTATGTCAAAGAGTGTTGTGCCTACGTTGTCCTCTAAGAGTTTTATAGTGTCTGGCCTTACATTTAGTTGTTTAATCCATTTCGAATTTATTTTTGTGTATGATGTTAGGGAGTGTTCTAATTTCATTCTCTTACATGTAGTTGTCTAGTTTTCCCAGCACCACTATTGAAGAGGTTGTCTTTGCTCCATTGTATATTTTTGCCTCCTTTGTCATAGATTAATTGACTATAGATGCGTGGGTTTATCTCTGGGTTTTCTATCCTGTTCCACAGATCTATATTAGTTCTGAGATGTGCAGCTCAAGGCAGAGCTCAAAATTCTTTTAAAGAGTATCTTAAAACAAATGATAAAGTCTTACCATCAAGCTTGTAGTATTTCTACATATAGATACATGTAAATAGGTTGACTGACAATACTTTTAATACTTAGTGCTCAATTATGTTTTGTGGGGTGGTTTGGTGACACATTCAAAGACATACAATGATACCAGGTGTCTAGCTGACATGATGAGGTTAGTTTCAGCCTGAGAGAACGTTGAGAAGTGACTTCAGGCATCCTCATAGGGCATCATCGTACCCACTATTGTTTTTGAGTCAGGGTCTGTTCTAAGAACTTTGTATATATGCTGCCATATTTAATCCTGACAACAACCCTATGAACAAGGCACAACTGTCACCAAATAATAGCTTTAACTCTGTCTGCCACATGGAAAAAACCCTGGAGGAGGTATTGCTGCCGGGTTTCCTTTCTTTCCATCCTTGAGTTTATCTTGCACGGATCACATCATCCAGAAAATGTACAGCTCTTCAACTGTGGCTGCCCCATTCAGAAAATGTGTTAACAGCCAAAGAGTTGAAGAAGAGCAGAGAAAAGGATCATTTGAATAATTTCTCAATATGCACACAGGCTTGCTCTATCCAATTTTGTGATTTTTAGGATCAAATGAAAGCAAAATCAAATGGTCTGAATCTTGATGTAA
Source organism: Physeter macrocephalus (assembly GCF_002837175.3). Lineage (NCBI taxonomy): Eukaryota > Metazoa > Chordata > Mammalia > Artiodactyla > Physeteridae > Physeter > Physeter macrocephalus. The sequence continues at coordinate 53,354,648 of NC_041217.1, forward strand.
CTGATCTCACTTTCCATCTGCAACTAAGCAAATTCAGACTGAGTAGAGCGACTGTCATCAACCCAACCCTGGCATCAGGGTTGTGCCCCAAGGTCAGCTCCGAAAACCTGGAAGAACTAAAGGATTTTTTCATGTACTGAATCACGTGGGCTGCTCTTTTACTGGGGGAAGGTTACCATTGCACCCCACCCCAAACAATTCCAAGATACAGTGCCCCAGGAATGTCCTGAGCACTCTTCTCCACGTGAATGATCGGGGCTACCCCTCCTTATGGTCCCCACAGCTGCCCTTGTATCAGAGCATTTGTTTTGTTTTGTAACTGCCTGTCACTCTCTCTCTGCCCAGCTAGATAGCAAGCCCTGTGAGGAGAGGGACTGGGTCTTGCTCACTTCAGTATTACCACCACAGCACAGTGTCTGGATATGGAATATATCTAATAAATACAACAATTAATACATTAATTAACAAATACATACAAATAAACATACACTTAATTTAGTTGCGTTAGCATTGCTTGAGTTTTGTTCGGTTTTGAGGGATAAAGGTTATTTTCACCTGATTTTAAAAATTATGAACAGGTTAGACAAAGCTTTATTCAAAACACATAAGGTATCTCAGGGTACACTTCATTCACTATACTGGTGAGATAAATGACTGGAGTGGGGGAAAGAAAAGGCAAACAAGAAACAAAGAGGCCAAGGGACAGAGACAAAGAAAAAAAGAGGGAAACAGGAGAAAGGGGAAGAAAGAGAAAAACAAAAAGAAATTACAGAGAAAGATTTTTTAAAAGGAGAGGAGACCAGTGCCTTTCAGCCTGCTTGAGTGTGAGCATGTGATGGCCACAGCTAGGGAGCTGGAATTCTCTGGAATATTAGGCAAGCGATCCTAGGAACATGGTTTCCAGGAGAGACAAAATCAAGCTTAGAGGCTGAAGTCCTGCTGCTAGCTCCTCCTGGTATCAGACAAGACCTTCAGCTACACACAGAACCCTGAGGTGCCTGAGGATAAAATGTGTGAAGGAAGAAGTTTAAAGACCCATGTCACAAAACTGAGCCACTCTCTCACCCTTTTCCAATAAAAAAAAACCACATAGTTCTAACTTCTGAAAAAAAAGGGCTTCGAATTTCTGAATATCTCTCAATACTTGCTCATGTAACTTTTACACATGGCATTGTTTATTAGTTATGCTTCCAAGAGAAAACACAGTAAGATTAAGAAACTGAACATTAGATTACAGAACTGATGTAGCATTTAATTCTAATACAGATCATGGCCTTTCCATCCATGCCTGACCTGCTGTGTTTGTCTGTACATGGTCATGCAGCTTTAGGAGGCAGTCCCTTCCGAGAGCACGCCGCTGTTCTTCACCTGTCTTGGCTAATGCTTGGAAAACTTTCAAGAAAACCAGCAGCGCCTAATGGCCTGGAATTTGAAATGTGCATTCCTTGTAGGCACCTTACTTCCTCATATTTTCCTTGAGCTCTTGTGAGAAAAAGTCAAGAGGGACCTGAGACAATACTTTGCTGTAAATGACCCACCAAGGTCTGCAGAACAGCCAGTTCACTAAATGCAAAAGCAACCTTGCATTCTGGGCAAAACTGAGGGGACAATGTTGGGAACTTAACAAACAAAGACATGTGTACACACACACACACACACACGCATGCACGCACACAGACACACATGAATGCACACAGCCCTCAGGATGCTGGGATGGTAGACAGAGAGTCCGCACAAAGAAGGGGCGAGGTTGGCAGCTGCTGGAGCCCTGACCCAGGAGTCATGAAAGCCAGGTCTGCAGGGCTCCCAGCACCAGGGAAGGGGCTCGTCCTTGTTTGGAGTCCTTCAAGGAAGCTGACAGCATTGAGGCTGGCTCTAGATTATAGGATTCATCCTGCTCACACCACAGCCACAAAGGAGAGATGCCCAGACTGGAGACAGGCTGGACCAAATGGAATTGCCAGTGTAATCCCAGTACCTAGGAAAGGGTATGCCACGCATCAGGCCCTTGGTAAGCATTGCACTGAATGAAAGGATCCAATGCTGGGTCTGGCTTGGCTGATGACAACATGAAGGACTTGGAGCAAGTTATTTCCCCTCTCTTAGCCCTAATTTCCCCAGTGAGGGGAACTCATGAATCTGTGTCCTGGGTGAAATGAGATAATGCACTGAATGTGATCTGTGGTTCCTAAAGTCATCATCAAATATAAAGCAGGGACGTTGGGCTTCCCTGGTGGCGCAGTGGTTGAGAGTCCGCCTGCCGATGCAGGGGACACGGGTTCGTGCCCCGGTCCG
>NC_041217.1:53356952-53361125 GCF_002837175.3 Physeter macrocephalus
GCCACGACAGGGAGAGGCCCGCGTACCACAAAAAAAAAAAAAAAAAAAAAAAAGCAGGGACGTTAAGAAATATTCCTCTTTCACCTTAAAGCATGTCCCTAATTTAACATTTGTGTGGCCATTATGCAAAAACATACAAATATGTCAATGTCAACAGCAAAACAGAAAGCATTCCCCAGTACTGTACCAAACCATCAGTGGTGAACCAGGGGCTGATTCTCTCAAAGGGTCAGCTGGTTGTTCCAAAGCGATGCACAGATTTTCACAGTTCCAGCTTTGAACTGACCTCACATCTTCTGTTTACCAGTTGCAGAAATGCCAAATCCTACACCAGCCAAAAAGCAATTTTCACAAAAATGTTTCAATGGAGCTGGAAAAGTCCTTAGATAGAGTCTAGGCCAACTTTCATGCGTAAACATGAAGACACTGTCGTCCAGATTGGTGAGCTGAGTTGTCCAAAATCACACATCTGGTTTGTGGCACTGCCAGTCAATTGCAGCACTTACTTAAATGCACATCAAAAAGCTAACAATAGGACAGCAGAACTCTAAAATGATTGAAAATCCCTGAAATACATACAGAGAGAGAGAGAGAGAGAGAGCCAGGCTCTGTAGTCCAGCAATAAGCCAGGGACTTGGTTGTAGCCAAACAGCTGGCTGCGGGACCTTTGTGAAGTCAGTTAACCTCTCTACAACCTAGTTTCCAAAATCAGGGATCTGCCATAAGGAATATCAAATAAAAACACTCTCAATTGTCCTTCTCCTCAAACAATGGCTTAAGATTCTAAACCGATGCCTCGGAGTCTCGCTGCACAGGAGTAGGCAAACATTTGTGCGCTGACCTAAAATAATCCTGTGAAGATGTCTGGAACTGTTCCTCTGTCTAGTCCCTTCTGAATTTAGGATCACTCACTCTATAGGGCTGGTAATTTCCACTCTGGTATGTTCCTACATGTCCAGACTTCAGAGAACAGCTCAGCAGGGTTGCTTCCTGGGAAACTCTGGATCATGAATCCCAATCAGGACAGATCCTAATCCTGTCACCAGACCTATGACAAACTGCATTTGATGGTTTTCTAAATCAGTTCACCCAGGGGATTTGGATGCTTACTAAAATACATTTATTTACATATGCATGCTTTCATTGTGTATTTCACTAGTAAAAATAACATGGAGAATGCTTAGAAGTTTAATAATGTTTGGGTACCCCTTACCTCCTTAACCCTGAATTCTCAAATTCAGGGATATTTAAAAATCCTGGGCCTCATGAGTTGTAAAATGAAATTCTGATACTAACTTTGCTGTTGTCTGATTTCTTCAAGTCCGTGTCATTTTCTCAGCACCTCTTCTCTTTGAACATCATTAGCCAAGAGACAAAGACTTTCTGTGTGAGTTGAAGCCAAAGTTGTACAAATCTCATGTGTCTTTACTAAATAAATATCTGCTTTTTTTCTGTTTCGGCTGCAACATTCCATCCAGTGTCCTAATTTCTTCACTTGGTGGTTCTGCTCAAATTTCTCCTCTGTTCATTTAAGATGTTGGTTTTCTCTTCTATTGTACATGCTATGGCTTTTCCCAAAGCTCCGCTATACTTTCCACTTGTTAGAACTTTATAATATGGGTCAGGCCCAGCAAAGTCAATACCAGCTAACTTATTGTGAGCCTATCTAACTAGATTCCCCCAGCTAGCAACCCAGAGCCAGCCAGATTGGCAGACCCCGACACCTCAGGGATGACAGCCAGTGCCGTGCTTTATTCTCACACAGAGTTGGACCCGGGAGTTCATCTCTTCCATATCTGCCCTTCTGTTACAATCCTTGAGTCCCTGGAGTCTGCTATTTAAAATAGAGCTGATCTTTTGGGATTCTTGTCTTTCATACACACTTGAAAAGCTATTCATCCAATCCTGAGTTAAAAGACTCTAAACTGTATTAACAAATCAGTCTGGTTGCAATTCTCCCAAAATTGAATTATTTTCTTAACAACCTCTTGAGAGAAAGCAACAAAACATCAACATCTCAGCTAAGTCTGCTTGTCATCTTTCCTCAACTCCCCAAACCTTGACTCTACCCGTAACACAAAGTAACACTCAAGTCTACAGGGCTTCCAGGTGTGGGGCAACCATACAAACAGACCCGGTTCTCAGATCCAGAGTGTGGAATCAGCAAGGCCATCGTAGAAAGAAGCTGGGGGCCCAAAACTACGATTTTCAACACAAAGTGAGAATACATAGAGGCTGCAGTAACCCCCGTATTAGCATGGACAGCAACATATCCATTTCAGAAGGTTAGTTCCATGAAGGCAGGAAATAAATCTTGCCTTTGGAATACCTTTACAACTCTGAGCAACCCTCTTGGAGTAAATATTGAAAACTCTGCTATATGACTTCCTACAGGACTTACCACCAGCACGTTCATACAAAGTTGGCAAGAGCAGAACAAAATGTAGACATTTTATAGTAGCTTAAGATTTAGTAGATTGTTTTTTTCCCAGAGCCCAAGATGAGGCCAAAGTAAACAAGCACACACGTGTGTACACACACACACACACCCCAGAATCGCTCTTGTTGGAAGAGTAATTCTGTCGAGCAGTGTCTCTGAGAAAGAATGAAAACTAGTCCTCTGGGGGAAAGAACCCTAAGAAGAAACTTTTGAAATATACAAAGACACATTTGAGAATTAGGAAACATGTCTGCTGAGGAAATACATAGAATAAATAACCTCAAATTAGATTGGCCCTAAAAGGAACACATCCTGAAAGTGGGGTTGCAGGAGGTTACAGACCCACCTTCCTACCATAGAGACCTTTCAGAACAATCACAGTAGCCAGCTGTCTAGAATGGCTCCCGTGTAGATCTAGGCAGAGGGAGAGAAGTACCAGGTGTCTAGAGGAAAACTTTTCCCAAGCAGGAATTTTTGATGTGTAGGTACTTCTCATACACAGAACTCTCAACTTTCGCAGCCCTCTAATCACCAAATTATAATTTCCTTAATGTCCCAGACAGACCACAGCTCAGAGTAAACCTAATGTGTGCCATGCTTACCCACTTTCTCAGCTGATTTCTTAGATAGTCTTTAGTGTTACATATCTATGACAATCATATAGCTCGCATTTTTCAGCCTCATTCAATTAAAACTTTTTCCTGCTATTGGCCTCCTAAGTACATCTACATGTGTCAAATCCTGTCTCGTGAATTTTGATTCAGGAATTATGTTTGCTCTAGATTGCAGACTCAATTTTTAACTAGTCATCAGGAGGGAAAAGGCAGCGTTTATGAAAGATGCTTTATCTTCAAATTCTAGAAAAACTTCCCTCCAATCCAGGTCAGCATGGGGATCATCTGTCACATCCAAGGGTCAAACATAAAAAAGGAGTAGTGGGAATAAGAGACGTGGGCTCCCTCTCTATCCAGAAAGCCTGCCAAACCACAGACAGGAGGCACTCAGATGAAGGCACCCCGTTTAAAGGAACTTTGTTCTGTTTGTGCTTTGTTTAAATCCCAGAGTGGGAGATGACCCACAATAAGCCACTTGAACTTTTTTCTCTGTAAGTCTCCAGTTGAAATACAGTATGTGGGAGTTCTTTCAATAGCAGTTATGCAGGCCTTTTCAGAAACTAAATTTGAATACTCCACAGTTACCAATTAGGAGTATAACTGCTCAACAACAGCCTTGAAAGCCAATGGCAGCCCCCCACTGGCCTCACTTTACCAGGTTCCCAGCCAGGCCTTCTGAGGGCTTCCCCACAGGCAGCCCTGCTTCAGCCTTCCTGACCAGGAGACCCAGCCCTGGGAGACCCGACCCTCTTCCTGGGTGACTGATGTTATTTGTACTGTTCCTTATCTATTCAAAGCTGGAGTAATAAGAACAAACTCAGCTAAACTAAATTGGTCCTTTGTTTGCCATTATCATAAAAATTTTACGTAGGAACTAATAAAAACATGTTTTACGTGCACAGTTACATGGGTTTACACAGGCAATAATATCCAGGAAGTTATATCCATAAATTCAGTTATAGATCCTTAGGAATAAATATTTTATCTTTCCCAATGTTTTCGTTTATTGAAAGGAAGGTGTGCGGCTTCTCTGGTGGCGCAGTGGTTGAGAGTCCGCCTGCCGATGCAGGGAACGCGGGTTCGTGCCCCGGTCCGGGAAGATCCCACATGCCGCGGAGC
>NC_041217.1:53361958-53394938 GCF_002837175.3 Physeter macrocephalus
AATTTAAATAATATATTTTATTTAACCCAATGTATATAAAATATTGTCATTTTAACATGTAAGCAATCTAAAAAAAATCTTACTAATGGAACATTTTACATTGTTTTTTCTTGTCCTAAGTCTTGGAAAACTAATGTGTATTTTACTTACAGTCAATTCAATTCAAACTAGCCTCATCTCAAAATGCTCAATAGCCACATATGACTGACGGCTACCCTGCTGGACAGCAAAGGTCTAGAGAATTGTTGACCAGCCTGGGAAAGATAATCTCAAAGAATTCATGATTTATATGATTGCTTTTGTACCCTGTGGGCACACATCCCCCGGATTATAACTGTGAATCTAACATATTATAAACTCAGAAAATATTAAAATTGCATGTTATTTTAAAAGTCCAATATTTTCCTGTCTATAACTGATAGTAAAATAAGCAAAGGTAAAGCAAGCCAGGTGAAAAGGCAAAATACTTAGGGCAGCCAAAAAGAGTCTATGTCAACAGTTCAACAAGAGTCTATGTCAACAGTTATCAGAGGTAAGTTAGAAAGTGTTACCAATCAGATCCTCTACCAGCCTTCAGAGCCCCTGCAGCCTCTTAAATACAGACCACTGTGAAGTCTCTTCTGTATAAAATTGCACCTTGGGAAAATGAGAAGCTAAATGTTTTTCCACTTAACTTTTTTCACTCAAAGAAGCTATGTACTAAGTTTCTGTAACCTTTAAAAACCATGCTATCTTCTATTACTCTTTCATCTTCCCTCTGTTTCTTAGAGTAGATACTAAAAAAGACATTTGTACAGGGAGGTTTTTTTTAAGATTTTTTTTTTTTTTTTTTTAATGTGGACCATGTTTAAAGTCTTTATTGAACTTCTTACAACACTGCCTCTGTTTTATGTTTTGGTGTTTTGGCCCCGAGGCATGTGGGATCCTAGCTTCTCGACCAGGGATCGAACCCACACCCCCTACATTGGAAGGCGAAGTCTCAACCACTGGACCACCAGGGAAGTCCCCATACAGGGTGTTTTAAAAGTGAGGGTTTAAGCCAAAAAGTCAGTACTGTATCTGATTTTTTTAAAGTAAGTTTTGGCAAATTGCTGTTTCTCTGTGGTTAAATGTTGCCATCTTAAAAAAAAAAATCACCCCAGTAATTCTAAGTCTGTGTTATGTCTTGCAAGTGTTAGTCATATTTTTACTTGATGTGTTATTATATTTAATAATGCATACTGATGCATGTTAAGCAAGTTCTGGAGGGCAGAGACCAGAATTACTGACTATACCCTTTGCTGAGCTAACCAAAGCACTGCATGCATAGAAATGCTTAATTATCCCATGTGTTGCTGCTCTTGACTCATAAAATGCGTTCACGTGCTGAAATAAGGGCTCTGAGTAAATGTAAAGGTACCTTTTCTTTTTGTTTCTAGATTCATAAGAGTGTGTTGTCTCAAGATAAAACAAAGAATCTTGAAATGATGTTTTTATTTTCTCCTCCAAGATGAAGGAAAGTCCTTCTTGGCAATAAGTCAGATTGACAACAGGGGAATTAGAGGATGCTCTCAAAGTCTCTGATCTGTTTTTGTGTGTTTTAAATCAAATAAGGAAAAGTCAACCACATATAAAATGCACACTCAAATTTCCTTACCCCCTCTCCCTTTGACCTCTCATTTTCTCTAGAATGGGAGTGGGTTTTGATTCCAGAGAAACCTGCCTTGGTTTTCAAGTGAACGGAAGGATGGTGTGGTAAGTGAAATATACCCTAAGATTAGAAGTGTTTTTATCTAAAGATTTAGAATAAGGCACTAAGACGATCAATTAACTGTAATAAGGGCACTGTTAAAAGATCTTCAAAAAGAGACATAACAATTAGATGCAAACTAATCTGCACTAAACCCTGTACTGGAGGGAAGACAGTGCTATAAAAGACATTATTGGGTCAACTGGAAAATACTGGAATATGGATGGTAGATTAAAGTTATTCATCAAAGTTAACTTTACCAAAGTTGATAACTGCACTCTGGCTACACAAAAGAATATCCGATTTCCTGGGAAATACACAATGAAGTATTTAGGCATAAAGGCCCATGGTGTATGCATCTTACTCTGAAATGGTTCAGAAAAAAGGGAACAATAGTTACCTAAGTACAGGGAATATGGGTATCCTTTGTACTTACTTTTGCAAACTTTCTGTAAGTTAAAAATTATTTCCAAAAATGTTCTAATTCTTTTAAGAGTGAATATACATGGTGGGGAAAAAATTCTTCTGAGCCAAATTTCCTTTAGGAGTTTACACTGCACAGTTCCTTGTCCTCGCTACCTAATTCCCACAGCAAGCCTCTGGATTTGACTGTAGAAGACACAAAGGGATGACCCACCTGGTAAAGGGCTCGCCTCTCCACAACCCACCCCTGGCTCCAGCTATGTGCCTGAGGCCCTCCTCTCATCTTCTTCATAGAAAGAATGTGGGCTTTGGGCGTTGGGTCTCCTATCGGCCCAGGTGTCCTTCTCACACTGTCATTTCCGGGGTTGGGTGAGGGGAGATACAGGATGAGTCTGTCAATGGTTAAAGCAATGCTCACAGTGGCTCTGAAAGCTGATAAGACTCTCCGTAAGGAGATAACCACAGGCTCTTTGGAACCCTGGCTGCCAACACTGCAGCCACCGGCAGCCAGGATTATCGAGGGTTAAGGTACCTGTGGGAATCCCTGGGGCCACCGAGTAAAGGAACTGGCTTGCCAAGGCATTTTTACTGCCTTCCCTCTCCCCACCCCCTGAAAACCTACTTATTTTGAAACAAACGAATCCTTCAATCTTAGCACCAAAACCTCCAAGTCAAAGAGAATCATGGAAGCAGAGCAGGGCCAAACCTTAAAGGTCAACAAATCCACTCTCTCCCCTGATGCAGGGGTACCTTTCAGGCTACTGAGTCATTCAGCCCCTTTTCAGGATCCCCCAGAGATGAGACGGGAAGCTCCCTACTTTTTGCAAGGCAACAGATGTATTCGATACATACATACATATCCACGATTTGACAACTCTGATTTTTAGAAAGTTCTCCTTTGCAGTCAGATAAAAACTGCTTCCCTAAAATGGAAGAAATTTGAAAGCAGGAAAAGGAAAGGGAACTTTCCTTCATCAGTGCCTGGACAGCAGGCACACAAGAAATAACTTGGGAATTAATGACTCAATTAATGGATAGTCTGTGCACTGGCTCTGTTTCTATCCTACCGAGCAATAAAAAGCATCCACTGTCTCTTCCAAGACATAGCATCTCAAGCACTTGAAGACATTTTCATGTCCACCTCTGTCTTCTGTCCAGCCTAAAATCCTCCAACTCCGATAACTGTGCCTCACAATACAGTTTATGAAACTGTCACTAACCTTCCTTCACTCATTCACAACTCATTCATTTATTTATTCATCTATTTCCAAAAGGAATTTGTCATGTCGTTAAAAAAAAAAGACAAAAGCAACAAAATTACTAAAATAGAAATGATCATGCAGAAAACAGGGTCTGGAGAGATCTACCATGCCAAACAAAATGTTTACATTGTTTTCATGATTAATTTCAAAACTTGATCCTAATGTTCCTGTTGCAAAGGTGAATAGGGAAACATTGCAAGTCTCAAAACTCCACATTACAAGGATGAAATAGACCAGTTCCTTGGGAGAGAAAAGGTGATTGCCTGTATCAGGGACAGAGGTCTTGTGTAGGGCATTGTAAACCAGGGACATTGAGTCGTGCAATGGATAATGAGTGTTCCTACTCAAAATCCACAGCAAATGCTGAGCAAAATTAAAATAGTTGTATTGTTGTAGTAATTTCTGATGCAAGCTTGAAGGTAGAAGATCAAGACACAATTCAGAGTGGGTGATTACAAAAAGGGTTAAGTTGATTGGGTCCAAATATGTAAATATCTTCTTCAGTATTTTAATTTACTCCAAGATGTAACTTAGAATAGCTGGGTAATTTGTAAGTAGTGTTTTAAATTATTGACCCTTAACCAAACCTCCTCCTCCAGGATTCTGAGCCCTGGAGAGAAGAAAGCTTCAGGTTATACTCTCGTGAGAGTCTGAAGTACACTGATCCTATATTCTTGAATAAGCAGCTTCATAAAATTTAGAGACCAGATAAACAAAAGATAAAGTTTGTATTTTGTTATGAAAATGAGGCTACTAACTAATGATGTCACAGCCCTGCTGGGAAACAGAAATAGGCCACAGGGGTACCTGCCCACAGAGCCAGGGCTTTCTGCAGGATGTAGCTGGGGAGGATGTAGACGTAACAATAACTGTCAGTGTTGTTAATTTTTATAACAATCCTGCTAGGTAGAAATTGGTTTTCCCTGTTTTACAGATTCAGAAAGTGAAGAGGAGGCTGAGAGAAGTTTGCCAAAGGTCACAGAGCTAGAAGTAGCCGTGAAAGGATCTAAATGTCAAGCTGTCTGGCTCCAAATTTTGTATTTTTCCCACTTTATCACCTGGCTTCCCTGGGCCACAGTATGACAAGTAAATACAATGTCTGTAATGTTAACTTAATGACATAATTATGAAGCTTTGGGAGTACACCAGACTGCCCTGAGAGTAACGTCAGGTCTAGGCATGATGTGCTGGTATGGATTTTAAAACCAGGAAAAAAATATCTTGATTTGCAGCACTGCCCATTTCTAAGGTGTAAATTCTCCCACCATGGCCCAGGCATGGGTTCCAGCACACCACTGGGTCTTCAGGGCTTGTTCCCAGGTAGCAGAGTCCAGGGAAGTCTACTTGCACCTGGTTCACTTCCCAGTGAACAAGGAAGTTCCATATTTTCCTGACATTGTGTCCCCGCTATACTACCGAACTTTTACTTTTATGTCATAATGTAACCTGTTTCTGGGAAAGGAAAGGAAAAGAATTGGCCAAATTAAGTAAATCAAGATCATAGAAAATTCCATCCTGAAAAACCAGAGCATCCTTAAAACACCCCAGTAGTTGCTTTATCTTCAACACATACATGTGCCCAGATCTACTTGTGTTTGAACCTGATATTGCATTATGATTGTTCAATGTTGGAACCCAAATCGAACTGCTTACTTTTGTTAGGTCTATAATATTGCAGATATGGATAAATTTTAAAAAATAAATAAATAACTTTGTTCGAGAAGTAGTAGGGTCTGAATAAATGCTTCTTACTACTAGCAATTTCACCTACTAATACAATGCTAAAGATATTTTTATTTTAATACTAAATATTAAAGATCCTTTTTATACTTTTTAAATATTCAAAAAAAAATTCTGGTTAAGGATGGTGGGTTCAATACATGCACTGCTCTTTCCTGAAACCCTAATAAAAGGACAATAAAAATTCTGAAAAGGACATAAACTTACAAGGCCAAAGAAAATGGGAAAGGAAGCAACTGCAATATAATTTTGGAAGCTGGAACCCAGATCGGTGAGTAGTAACTAAGTTAGCAGACCCAAGAAAGATGAGTCCCAAGACAGTGATGGGCAAGCTAGCTGCAAACAACCCAGTTTACACCTCAAAACCCTTAAAAGGCTCAAGAATTGATGGCACCGCTGGAAGTAGGCACACTGCTGGAAGTAAGCGTGAGGAAGCTAAGGCAAAGGGATTGGTTTTTAAACTCTGTTGAAGATGCAAGAGGGAAGAGATATGGGGACATATGTATATGTATAACTGATTCACTTTGTTGCAAAGCAGAAACTAACACACCATTGTAAAGCAATTATACTCCAATAAAGATGTTTAAAAAAAAAAAAAAGAAAGAAAAAGAAGTAGTTAGAGCTCCAGATCCCTTCCTCTGCTCTAGGTGGTTGCACCTTCCCACCCCCGCAGAGTCTAAAGGTTTATTCTCTGAGATGATAAATCCCAGGGTCTCTAGACTAAAACCCACTAGGCACAGTTAAGTGCAAGGAACTAAGAAAAGAGCAATTAAGTCAAAGTTTACATACTGAATTTGAGATCTCCCTTGTCTTCTTCCTCTCAGGTGTCAGAAAACAGGCACCCACCAGGCTAGAAGAAGAGTCTTTTCTGACTCTCCAAAGAAAAGAACTGAAGAAAAATTTTAAAATGTCTCCTTCAGGTAACAGGTAAGACCTGTTACTGTACAGGTAAGACCACACTCAATCCCCTCCCATGCTCCTCCATTCAGCTATTTTATGCCTCCTTTATAAATATGATCAGTCAGCCAACGATCACCAAATATTTGAAGAAAGCATCTAATACAAAAGAGAAAAGGAAACAAAGCCATCTTGAGGAAAGAGAGACTATAGAGAAAAATAAAACTAAAACAGAACAAAACAAAACCCACTCTCAATAATATTCTCAGAGAGATGAATGAAAATATTATATCCGTAAAGCAAGAATGGAATGCCATTTAAAAAAGGAAGATTTGGAGAACAGTAACAACAACAAAAAGAAGCTCTTGGAAATTAAAAATATGATAGCAGAAATGAGGACCTTACTAAAATAGTTAAAAGATAAAATTGAAGAAATCCTCCAGAAAATACAGGAAAATGAAGAAGAGTTTGGCAGATAGGAAAGCAAACATAATTTTTTTTTAAACCAGACCATAAGACCTAATAATAGGAGCTCCAGAAAAAATAAACAAGGAAAATAGAAGGGAATACAACTATCAAAGAAATATTTAAAGAAAATGTCCTAGAAGAGGCCAACATGAGATTGTAGATGGAAAGGCCCACGGGGTGCCAGAACAACGGATAGCAATAGATCCACACCAAAATGCATCTCTGTGAAACTTCACAACATAGGGATAAAGGGCTTCTTAAGAGAAAGACAGAGAGAGAGAGATGAGAAATATTCTATATAAATGAGATCAAGATACAGATTTCAACATTAACACGGGAAGCTAAAAGCCCATTAGAGAAGTGCCTTTAAAATTCTGAGGGAAAATGACTTCCAACCTAGAACTCTATTACCCAGCCAAAAATTATTAATCAAGTGTCAAGAAAGAACAGAGATGTTTCAGATCCACAGTATCAAAAAATTTGCCCCACTTGCATACTTAAAGGAAAAGTAATCACAGTTATATGGGTCAGCTGCAAACAGCCTTTATATGTCATGGCAACACCTTTATATAGTCTTTATATAGTCATAATAATTGAACCAAAAACGTTGGAGCAATGGGAAGACAAGAAGTGAGCATATCTGTGGTGTAGGAGTGGGGTGGGTGGTGGTGAAAGAGGATTAAATCCTCATGTTCCTCAGTGGTTAAGCAATAGGTCTGTGATTCTCAAACTGGTCAGTTTCAGGAATCCTTTACAATCTCAAAATTATTGAGGATCCCAAAGAGCTTTCTTTTATTGCCCAATATTTCTGTTTTTCAATTTGCTTAGTTTTCCATGTATTTATCACTAATTCAACCCCAAACTCTCCTCTGTGTTCTATAACTCTGTCCTTAAAATGGTCAAACATATCAGCTAAAATGATCATGACATCTTTCTCAAGATTTCTTTCCCAGATTTATGATCTGCACAGTCTAGACAGGTTGCTCTCTCTTAAAACTATCAATATTCACCATTTTAGAAATTAAACTAAAACTTAAAATATATATGCATTTACTTATTTTAAAATAACAATAAGCTCATTATATGTTGGCAGAAGTAACATATTTTATGAAATATATTTTCCCTTGTTAAAAAAGTTAATGAGAAGGTTGATGTTGTTTTACATTTTCACAAATCTCTCTTTTTTTTAACATCTTTATTGGAGTATAACTGCTTTACATTGTTGTATTAGTTTCTGCTGTATAACAAAGTGAATCAGCTATACGTATACTTATATCCCCATATCCCATCCCTCTTGGGTCTCCCTTCCACCCTCCCTATCCCATCCTTCTAGGTGGTCACAAAGCACCGAGCTGATCTCCCTGTGCTATGCGGCTGCTTTCCACTAGCTCACAAATCTCTTTAATGTTTGGCTTATGTTGTTTTGGTTTGTGGATTATGTCTGGGTATGTTGTTTCAGTTGAACATATGAAGAAAATCCAACCTCATACAGATATAAAGCTGGCAAATGGAGGACTGTTTATTTTGCGGTACGCGGGGCTCTCACTGTTGTGGCCTCTCCCGTTGCGGAGCACAGGCTCTGGACGCGCAGGCTCAGCGGCCATGGCTCACGGGCCCCGCCGCTCCACGGCATGTGGGATCCTCCCGGACAGGGAAACGAACCCATGTCCCCTGCATCGGCAGGCGGACTCTCAACCACTGCGCCACCAGGGAAGCCCAAGGATGACTATTTTAATAGCCTTTTCAGATAATTGTGGATATTCTTCTCTGATACTATACTAAAAATTGACAAATGGTGGTTTCCTAAAGGTTCACTGAAATGAGCAATCTGAAATTACACTGATAAATGTTTAGTACTCTGTTGTACTAAAATCCATTAGGCTACCTTGCACTTTGAATGGATATTACGTTACAAGATTTTGTAACATAATGCAATGGTCATTTGGAAAATACTGATTTACTGAGTTATACATATCTTCCAGATGTTGATACATTCTATTTTGCAATATAAAAAAATCACATTTGTTATTATCACCACTAATCTTATCAGAGAAGTCTTTAAGTGTTGGGAAGCTTTCAGGCTCATGGTGGAAAAATCAAGTTTTCCAAAATTGAGCCTTCAACTGACAGCTCAAATTTTTTCACTGGTAAACCTACCCCATCAGTTGTTTTCCTCTAAATAGCAAGCCCTTGCATTCATTTTTGCGAAAATGTCTGCAAAATACTTAAGTCTGAATAACTATGATTTGCCTGTCAGTTATTCTTTCAAGTAAAAATGTATTCCACAGGGGGAAAAAGGCCAGGAGCTTGCAGCTCAGACAATTGCATGAGTGCTTTTCCCCCCACTGCACATCACTGAAGTACCTCACATTTCAACACACATTTCTACGTTTAATAAAATTAATCATTTTTATTGCTTCATCAAGGACATTCTTAAGTGGAAATGTACTTTAAAAAAACCTCCAAATGTGTAATTATAATTCTTCAGTAATTAAAAGATGAAGAATACAGTGACTAGTACAGTTTGGTGCCCCTGCCTTGATTCATGCAGACGCCGGCAGTTTCACCCATCGTTGTCTTACACCATCAGAGCGAATGTCCACACAGTAAAAAAAAAAAAAGCCAAAGGATGTCTGAATGTTACATAAAAATAGTTTTGAACTCATGGACCCAGTGAAAGGATCTTGGGACTCAAATGGTCCACAGAGTATGCATTGAGAGCTGCTGTAATAGGTAATCTAAAACTGACTATATCAAGTTAGTAGGAACATAGGAATAATATGATATGGAAATAGATATTAATGGAAGCAGGAAGCAGGAAATGCCCACTGCATTCCCAGTGGTGGACTGGTGTCCTTCATATCAAGTCTTGTCACATGATTTAACTCTTTAACTTATGTGCATGTATAACTTAGATTTTAAAAACTGATAAGACAATTTTTTAAAAATTTAAACATCGTAAGTAATTTAAGCATTCTTCCAAAACACAATTTACTGCTTCAGATACTCAAAGGATTAGAATACCCCTTCACTGGATAAACATGGTTATGTACAATGAGCTTGAAGTGTTTCATTTTTAATGTTGATGTCATATAAGCTATAGCTCTTTGTCAGCCAATTCTAGTAATAAAGGTAGATAAATTATAACTTATTCCAGTTCTGCCAGGAGAGTTGTGTGCTTGTGTGCACGTGTGAATGTGCATACATGAAGATGAGCTTTTTTGAGAGTGGACAGTGTGAGCTCTTGAATTATTAAACACTAGATGTAACAGAAATCCTCCTCCATCTGAGAGGAAATGACATCCCTTGGATTAAGCTTTCTTGCTGACTGCAAGCCTCACTCAAAGAGGGTCATTGCCTCTCTTCCCCAGTGCTCACTGTTCCAGAGTCACCTTACAGAGACAGGCTTATAGGGACAGGGGCACACTTCACACCCCACGGTAGCTTTTCTGTGGGCAGGTCCAAGGTTCAGAACCAACCCATTGATTGGCTATCTTCCCTCCTAGAATAAACACAGACTTAGACCAGCATTCCTGACAGAAATACAATTTTGGACGAATGGAATTGAAAGGTTAGATTCGTAACTGTGAAGAAAGGGATATGTGAGGAGGGCTGGTAAGCCCGTCCGCAGGAAGAACAGCCCAAGCGCCATCTTTCCATGATGACTTAGACTCACTCCTCTCCAGGAGAGGCGGGAGAGAAATGTGGAAGGAACGACTCAGTCACGCTCCTGTTTCTGGTGAAAATACACTGGACCAGATTAATTAACACAGTCATTATCTTGGCAGTTTCCAAACACAGTGATAAATGCTAACAGCATCACATGTGCAAGGTAAGAGAAAAAAGAGCAAATCAGGACTGTGACATTTATGTGACTAGGCATTTAAAGTAGCTGTTTTTTCTTCAGTAATTAAAAGTGCATTATTTGAATAGTCACTTTAGTCTTATTTTTCGAGGAAAAATATTTTTAGTGTGAGCTACTTTATCTACTTTTCTACTTCTTCAAAAAGTATTGATCCAGAACGTTATAATGGAAATCTTCTCAGAAAGTGGTTTTTTTTTTTAATCCTACAATAAAAATACTAGAATGTTCAGATCATGGGCCTTTGTCCTGTAAGATTAATTCTCACCAAATACTAAACGTGAACTTCATATGCCAGAACGTCTCAGTCACCATAGTTTCCACGTCACACCTTTGGTCTCATACAGATGAGCATGGAAGACTTACCAGGGAGAGCGGTAACTGATCTGCTGTCAGTGTCTGAAGGGGGTGGCATGGAACCAGAGGACCTTTTAACTCAAGGGTTCAAAATGGCCTATTCGAGCCTCAAAAATATAAGCACATGTTAGACCAAAGTTGATAACTGCAGCCCAGGACTCTTAACATTTCCTGGGTGAATAACCAGAGGTTGGGTGAGGCGGATGAGGGAGAAAAGTGAGACTTGGACTTGATCTCTGGTGCCTTCCCATTCTGCCCTGCCTGCACAGGGTCACAGCAGCACCTAGTTACACTCGGGGGGAGGTGTCGGGGCAGCTCTGCCTGCTGCTAATACACGCAGACAAGGGCAGCAGAGAGATATTTCTAAAGGTGGAATCAAGAGCTAGACAGGGTAATATACCTCTACTTCCTCTTATAATACAACATCTACTATTTATTTCTGGATTACTGCTCAGTTAGATAAACAGTTCACCTAATCCATAGCTATATAAATAACCAATGTTAAGATGCATTTTTCCAGATACCCGGATGGAATTCCTATCTGGGTCCCACCCTGTTTTCCCACAGCATGGCGCCTGTGCTTCTGCCCTGGCACTGACCCCAGTCTGACCTTCGTCAGAGAGCTGTGCTCTAAACCTCACTCATCTTTACATCCCAGTCCCTGACACCTGGCATATTGTGAGTGTCTCAGAACACTGAATGAAAGGAAATACTGACTTGAATCTATTCTTCAATTGAACTGTCTTTCTCCTCCCAGGATCAGAAAGTGACAGAATGATTCGTGACTTTTGTCATAGGTTAAGCTGATGAAGTTACTCATCACTTATCTTATCAACGGATAGCATTAAAAAGGAGGTTGTTTAGAGTAGGAAACAATGCTAATACAGGTTGTGAAGCCAGTTAGTGGGATCCCTGTGACCCTTGCACTGTTTATGGACACCAAGATCAGGGGGCAGGAGGGGGAGGGAGAGATTCTTCTGCATTGTGGGTGGTCAGGGTCTAGTTCTCCTCCGTAGCTGCAACCCAGCTGGGCGTCAGGAGCCCCCTGAGCCCACGGCCCAGTAGTTAGGGTCATAGAGCCTGCCCACCATCGAGGCCACAGGAGTCACTCAGTGCCACTTTAAGAACACTACTGGCTGCCCCCCCCACACCACACACACACACACACACACACACACACACACACACACGTGCAGGTAAAGGACAGCCGATTAGAACAGCCCATCATCCCTCACTGACCTCCTACACCAAGACACGCTGATAACAGGCAAAGCCCTACCTCAGCTGTCTAAAGCACTGTGCTTTGTATCCCCAGGAACTAGTATGGTGTCTGGCTCAAAAAATGTTTGCTGAATGGATGAATAAATGTATGACTTAACACACTGTGGTTATAACATAATGACCCTGCTTTATCATGTCTAGGTACTGACACGACAGAATAGTACCGTGGAGAAGACACTGAACTAAAGCCGGAAGACCTGGGCTCTGGAAGAAATAGCTTCTCCCGCTTCTCTTACGGCCTAGCCTCATCTGTACCTACCTCCTAGACACAATGCAGCCTTGCCTCTAACCCTGCCGACTCTCATTCACATCTGCCTCTGGACCAGGGTCCCACAGATATCCTGGAGCCCAGGTGTTCAAACCTGAACTCTTCCCTTGTGTCTTCCCTCGGCCTCACCGCTTCAGCCTTCCTTGAACTAGTTAACAGCTCACCACCATGTGGCACCCGACGCAGAAACCCAGGTGTCCTCCTCAACTATCCTCTTCTTTGTCCCACCGTCCTCAAGGTCTTGGGGCTTTATCCTAAACATCTGTGGAATCAGTCATCCCTCACCCAAGTCCTCTGCTGTTGTCTTTCTCCAGGCCTCACCACCTCCCAAAGCACTGGTCTGCCTGCTTCCGTCTCTCTCCCTGTTAGCAGTACCATTGCTACCCTACTACCCAAAGAGTTGTATCTACATGTGGCTTCTCATTGCCTAACTACCAGGGCCCTGTACGTAGTGCGTAGGAATGGAGCCCACACGTGGCCCATTTTCAATGCCACCTCGGTCCTCTGCCTCTTCGCCAACCTGCAGCACACCGTTCTCATGATATCACTGTGCCTTCACTTATCTGCTCTTCTTTCCACCTTCTTGTAATCCTGTCCCCAGATGTGCCTTCCTAATGATAACAAGCAGGGGTGTAGATTCAGGGTGCTATGAAGTAACAGTATGCGAGAGAGTTTAAATACTTGGTTCTAATAGGTGTTACATGTTTACAATATATATGTATTCAGTGTATGTGTATTCAATAGATATTATGCTAGGAACAGATATACCTTATAAAACATTTAATGAGTAGTTACTGTAATTAATATATTTACACCAATTCATTTTCCACTGAGCCTATTGCATAATTAGAAGTTAGCAGCTACTTTGAAGAGGTTGAAAGGTCTGTGATGTTTAAATATGTGACTTCCTTTTTAATTAGTCCATTTTACTTTCCATTGCCTTTTCTGCCAAATATTTTCTATAAATTGCTAACAAGTGATAGAATTGACTGATTTTCACCGCAAGTCCTTTTATTTCCTTCGCCCACCCTTTCTCAGAGACGCAAATAAACTGTGTTAAAATGAAAATATAAGGGTAGAATGAGGGGAAACGTATGAATAATTTTCAACCTAAGTAATTAAGTCTTAGAAGTCTCAAGAGGTGATTGTGTAATTTAAAATAAAAAAGGAAGAAAGGGACTTCCCTGGTGGTCCAGTGGTTACGACTCTGTGCTTCCATGGCGGGGGTATGGGTTCGATCCCTGGTCAGGGAACTAAGATCCCGCCTGCCGCATGGTGTGGCCAAAAATAAATAAGTAAATAAATAAAACCCACAAAAAGGAAGAAAGAAAAAGAGAGAAGGGACACTGGGCGAGGTGAGGAGAATGAAGACCGAAGACTAGTAACTAACTAAGGACAATCGTCAGGATAGGACTTGCTTAACACTGAAGTCAGATAAAACCAGAACTCCCTCATCAAGTTTACTATTAATATAAAACTTATGTTATTATTAACTGGTAGAAATGCTATCTACCAAACTTCTTAATTCCAACAAATGACTAAGTACATGCTGAATAACACCTTTGTTGACTAAATTTTTCAGAGTTCAGAAGTGTGGGATTCCTCTGTGCAGGGGTTGGTTAGTCACACTAATTTGTACCTCAGTTTCCTCGTCTTTAAAATGAGTATCACCATCTCTTTACTTCAGAGGACTGTTATGAAGCTTATCTGAGTGAAAACACACAAAGCAGCAAGTACCGTGCCTGGCATATGGTGTGCACTCAGTAAGTGTTAGCTGTAATTATTATTCTTATTACTATGAAACTAAATCAATAACATGCACATACGGCTCAATATGTGCATATTGAATTGCAAGTTGAGAGACAGTGAACTTGATAACTTTGGAGAGAAACCAAACCAGAAAAAGGATGAGCACCCCGCTAGGGGAGTGTGAAATGTTAAAAGCTCAGCTGTCTGTTCACAGGCTGACACAGCTGAGGGTAGGAAGGGGCTCCAGTTCTCCTCTTTGTAAATGGAGAAACTGCCCAGGGTCATGAAGTAAGTGGCAGAAGTGGGGATGGAATTAAGATTTGTGGTTCATTGCACTCTACCGTCTCCACGGTCCCCAAAGCAAAGGTCATTTCGATGGCTGAAACACTTCCTGCCCTTTTTAGCCAACCAGCCACACTCGCAGCAACCAATCAGCGTCCCCTCCTCGGTAGCAAGTGGATTGGCTGCCCTTTTTCTAGAACAGCAAAGCTTCGAAACTACCCTTGTTAGAGGCCAGCGTCCCCTACTCCGCATTTTTTTCCACAAAGCACCAACCACCCCCATGGATCTTTTCTACTCATTACTTGTGGACAAGAATGTTCATTTCTCTGCTCTCTGTCCCTCTCTTACCTCCTAAGGGACTCAACAACATGGCTGCTGCTTCTAAATGGCCAGTTTCATAAACGGTGACTTCAGCCCTGAATTTTGAACAGAGTGTCTGGAGGGAGTGGTCCACCTAACCTGACGGCAGCAATTAATCCCTCAAAGCGCCTACGCCACTGAAGCATTCTACCAAAAAGGCTATTTAGTTGAAAAAGTGCAATCTGTCCTTAGAGGAAAACAAGAAAACTGTTGTCTTCAACAAAAACTCCGATATACAATCTTAGCTGAAATGGGTTCTGAATGAATCTTGAAGCTACAGACTGAGCCCTGCGAAACAGCCGTGTTCAGGGTGGTCATCATATCATGACTGCTGGAAACTGAGCTCAGATACAGGGATGCCTCAGTCTTCTGATCACCAGTTCCACCCTTTTTTTCAGGCTTATGTGCATTGTTCCAGGTATGGCTACCTCACCTTTAAATGTCTTGTTAGGCTGCAGGTAGGCAGAGAGTCATGCTGTATGGATAGTCGATCAGGCCGATTCTGTAGAATTTTTCAGTATGGGATCTCATTTTGTGTGCAAGTGTGTGTTTGTGTGTGTGTGTGTGTGCCTAAAATTTCATTAAAATCCAGTGCTTAGAAGTAAAAAAAAAAAAATTTTAGAATGGATGAACCTAATCCTTAAAACAATCTTAGGAGAGAGATACTATAAAAGGAGATATTGATATGGCAAAATGTCACTCAGCTAATAAGCAGGTGAGCCAGACCTCCATGCAGACCTGGGCACCCCGTCCACTACCCCAAACCGAGTTCCATCTTCACTGGAGATCTTGGCCAACGGGGTCCTTTCTAAAGAATGTGTGTTAGGACATTGAGTTTAAACATATACTATTCTGTTCAATTAAGACCACACTGTTGACAAGGAAAGGGCCCTGTTGCCTCTTATTCATCTTAGAAAATTAATATAATTCATGATGAGATTCTCAGTATTAGGCGTGTTCAGTCTGTCTCTCAGATGAGCTAAAATATGTCTCACTAGATGGCAGCATTGCTTCCACAGCCTTTTTTGTTTGTTTTTGGCCCATCTTTGTCTCAAGCTTTGTCCCCATCGGCCTCTCCACCTCCCAGCGAGAATACGTAACACAGGGCATTTATTTCTACACGACTGTGCAGAGCAATACAACATGAACATGGACTTGCAAGTCCTAGTGACTCAGAATTGCCCCCAAAGAAATGTTCGCAGAGTGTGCTGTGAGTGGCTCTCCCCGGGATGTGGAATGTTGAACCAATTTGGGGAGCTGGCCCCTTCCCTTGGGGGGAGGGGTCAGCGCAAAGAAAACTCTTTGAATCCCAGCTCCGGCGTGTTCCAGCTGCATGACCTTGGGCGGGTCACTTGACATTTCTGGGCCTCAGTTTGTCATCTGTAATTCACAAGGGCAGCCTTCTCATCTTGCTTCCACTAGGGTCTCTGGGGTCTGTTTGCTTTAACAAAAAGGGCACCTGTCATGAACAGGCTGATTCAATCTTCGCACTGAAACTGTTCCTCCCAGCCTGAGCCACAGGGACTGGGGGAAACCAGCCTTGCTAAGGTGATGGAAACTGCCAGATTGGCTCCGATTAGTAATTAGAAAACTCCTGGTCACAGCCTTTAATATGGACATGGCTGCTGCTATGTTTGCTTTTCACCTGGTACCTTTTTCCTCCCCAGAATCTCAGTCCCTCCCAGGCACTCAGATAAGCTTCCGAAGGGGTATGTTAACATTTTGAGGCCACTGGTGCAGCAGCAATGCACTAAATGGTCTCCAGAGTCCTAAAAATGGTGACTAACATGCTTCCTAAACTACTCCCTGGGAATGATTTAGGCATAAGAAATATATGACGCATTAACTAATCTTCACAAATACTCCATAAGACAGAAGCATGCTAATTTGTCACGCTGAAGACTGTTAGCACAGTAAAATCTCAATTTAAAATTAATTAGGTGTGTGCCTGCGGTGGGCTAGGCAAAGAGCAGACCTGAAGTTTCCAATTTATTGAAGATTCCAAATTATGTAATAATTTTAAAATACTTTTAAAAGAAAAACATATTTTATAAATAAAGATGTAAGTGAATAATAAGAATGCAAGTGTATTACAATTACATTTACCAAAGGTGTAAACTAAGGAAAGCAAGAATGAGAGACCCGAGGACTATTTCAAAGTGTTCTTTCAATGGGAGTTACTCCAAAATAATGAGATATTACACTTTTGAATTATTTTAAATGCTACCCTCTACTACTCTGTAGAATTTTAAGTGATTCATGTTTATATACTGCCGCCCGTCCTCCTTTAAAAAGGTCTTCAAAAATGGAGAAAAATGGATCCATGGGCCTTTCAATATTTTATCAATTTACTCACTAATGGTGGGATGAGATCATCCTGTTTAGAATATGACCTTCTCGTGTAAGATGTGGTGCACATACGGAAAGCTGGTTTCTGGTAATACGTGGAGGTGGCTGACGTTATGGGGTAACATTTATTTCATGAGCTTAATATCATTGCATGGTTTGGGTCTTGTTTTTTCATCCACCACTGGTTCTTATATTGGAAAAGAGGGCCCTGATTCCATTCAGTCTTGAGTCTGGGGAATCTGCATTGGCCAAGAGGAGATGCCCTCAAGTATCAAGTCCCTTCACGGAGGGGTCACCAACGTGTCGGACACGATGCTAAGTGTTCTACATACATCATCTCATATAATCCCCATAACAGCTCTGCAATGGACCACCTTGCAGAGGAGAAGATAGAGACACATAACAGTAAGACGCCTGCTCGAGGTCACACAGTAAGCAAGGAAGCTGGACTTTTATTTTGGGTGCATGAGCTGCAAATCTAGCGTGACCCAACATCTAGTCCCTCATTGTTTGAGACTTGAATAAACTCATTGATAAGTATCAGCCTCAGAGTTCCTAAAAAAAAAAAAAAAAAAAATCTGTTTACTTTGTCATTTAAAAAAAGCAGTAGCCATTGTTACCCCCTTGGGTAGCTCACTATGGACCATGAGCTTGGTTCCTTTCCTCAACTCTACAGAGAAAGCGAGTATTCTGCCTGAGGAAACCAGGGCTGGGGAGGCTGGCCAACTGGGAGAGGAGGTGAGATGCTGTCTAAAACAAAGATAACTGTGAAAAAGGTTCACATCCAGGGAGGGAATCTTTTCTCCAGCATGATGTCACTTCCCTCGTGCAGCAATCCTCAGCTCTGCCCTCCACCCCAGCCTGGCCTCGGAGAGCTGGAGAAGAGGGGTGAGTCAGGTCCCCTCTGCTTGAGAGAGAGTACCACTTTCCCACACCTCTCAGCTCCCATGCACACAAAGGACCGAGGGGAGAATAAGAAACACTTTTAAGCAGCAGAGTACCTTACTCAGTATTTCTAGCCTCTTTCTAGGGCCTGGAAATATCTCTGAAGGAGAAAAACAAAAACACAGACCATTCCACCCACTTAACCCAAACGATCGGCTTGGTCAGTAGAAAAGGAACAGAACCTTTGCAGCACTAGTCAAATTAGGTCCTCAGCGGAAGCTGAGCTACCCCAGGGAGCGCTCCAGGAAGTACTGTTTACATTTATACCTATGGCTGTGAAAGCACAGCTGACTTTAAAGGTAGTATGTAAGTTTAGAAGAGGAGGTGGTTATTACTCCACAAAAACAACTCATGTGTGAATTTTTTTTTTTTTCATTTCACCTGACTCTTAAGGTAGTCTCCATCTGGATGCGGGTGTGTGTGGATACGACTCTTCCCTCACTTTCTTAGCTTTGCCCTTTGCATCATTTCCCCTTCCCTTAATTTTTCTCCCTCCACAGAACAGAACAGGAGTGCTCCACTGCTGACCATCTGGGAACATCTGCACCTTCTTCCTTTTTCAGAAGTGGGTCAGCAAGGAAGGAGCATGGATGTGCTCACCTCCTCAACGCTGCCTTCACCTTTCACCCATCCGTCTGTCTGGCGTCTACGTGCCATCTATCTATATGTAGTGAGAGGAACTAGTGCCCCCCGCAATTCATGTCCACTCAGAGCCTCAGCATGTGACCTTATTAGGGTCTCTGCAGATGTAATTAGTGAAGGATTGGGATGAGATCATACTGCCTTAGAGTGGGTCCTAAATTCAATGACCAGTGTCCTTTTCATAAGAGGGAAGAGACAGAGGAGAAGCCCTTGTGAAGACAGAGGCAGAGTCTGGAGTGACACAGCCACAAGCCAAAGAACACCCGCTGGAAAAGACAAGGAAGAATTCTCCCATTGAGCCTTCAGAGGACCACGGCCCTCCCGACACCTCAGTTGTGGACTTCTAGTCTCCAGAACTATGAAACAATAAATTTTTGTTATTTTAAGCCACTTAGTTTGTGGTTAATTTTATTATGGCAGCCGTAGGAAACTGATGTACTATCTATCTATCTATCTATCTATCATCTGTCTATCATCCATCTTCATTGTTCCCTTCCCTGCACTTATTACACCACTGCCAGATAAATTGTTCTTTAAAGCTGTGGTTCTTTGCCCTGGCAGTTAAAACAAAGCCTGGGTCCCGCCCGAGATATTCTGATTTAATTGGTCTGGAGTGTGGCTTAGACGCTGGTATTCTTCTTTAAAGCTTCCAAGCAATTCTAGTGTGCAGCCAAGTTTGAGAATTCCTGCTGTCAAGCAAGGAAATCTTTCCATTCTCCTGCTCTGAAATCTCCAGTGGCTGTCTCCTGCCTACCAAATTAAAAAAATTATAGCAACTAACACTTGCTTTCTGCTCTGCAATTTTCAAGGTGCTTTCAAGTTCATGTGAACCCTCGAAACACCAGATGACATAAGAAGGAATACTGGGGCAGTTCTACGAAACCCCTACAATCTGGTCAACAGACCCTACAGAGAAGATGAGCTTCCTTCTACAGATATTCCAGCCAAGTCTCTCCCCAACGCTCCCACCCCCGGCTTCTAATGTTTTCTGCAGTTTCAACATATGAGATACTTACATAACGGTAATTACTAGCTATCCGATGGAGAGTGGCTGTGATTTGCTTGTTATTATGATGCTATAACAATAGGGAAATCTGAGACAATTGAAAACCATCCGCGCCGTATGAGTAACCTCTCATTCTGTGGAGGCACCCAAATGAAATAATCTGACTTGCTAATGTACTGTCTGATCCACCGGGTAACGTAGTTTGCTGTGTGGGATGAAGAGCCCATGTTCTTGGCCATCCTGCAGGTTTCCACAGCAGCTCCTCGGTCTGCATACCTCATTAGCTTCTCCTAGCAAGCTTTTCAGCTACCAAATGCTTATTAATCTCCTATTCCTATTCCTGAAGCAAATTACTGAAAGTTTTGCATCGTAAAACAGCACACATCTATTCTCTATTCTGTAAAGTTCAGGAGGTCAGACATCTAAAATGCGCTTGCAGGGCTGCTTCTTTCTGGAGGCTCTAGGGGAGGATCTGATTCTTAATTTTTCCAGTTTTTTAGAGGCCGCCTTCACTCTTTGGCTTACAGCCCCTTCCTCCCCCTTCAAAGGCAGCAAGGTTACATCCTCTCTCTTCTGACCTCTGCTTCTGTCCTTACATCTGGTCTTTCTGACTCTGATCCTCCTGTCTCCCTTTTATGAGGACCCTTATGATTACATTGGACCCACACAGATAATCCAGGATGATCTCCTCATCTGAAGATCCTTAACTTTATCATATCTGCAAAACCTCTTTTACTTTGTAAGGTAGCATATCCATAGGTTCCAGGGATCAGGACATGAACATCTTTGAGAGGCCCTTATTCAGCCTACCACCTGAGTAAATGACCAGATAAAAAACATTTCTGTAATTTCCTGATGAAGTTTGGGTGTTCCCTTCAGCCCATGGCCCTGCCTGTATTTATAAGAGGTTATGACTTTTTTGGAATTTCACCCAGAGCACCATATTCTTGAGAAATGCTCTGTCCATGACTGAGTATACAAACTGATTCCTTTTGTGTTCAGCATTTGTCAGAATTTATAAAGATGATAAATAACACTCATTTGGCCATCTATAAACAGGAAAAAACAAAAACACATGATGTTAAAAGATTGTGACATCTTATGCTATTGGCCTGGCTGGACAGAGCAGCAGCAAATGGGCAGCAAATGGGCACTCGGGCTGGCCCAAGAAGGGCACTTTGCATATTTCAGGAACAGGCAGCTGAGCTCTGGAGGGCTGCAAAGAACATGACTGGGAATCCTCCACTCCTGACACACTGCAAACACCTGCCCTGCTCCTTCGTGAAAAGTGGCTCAGTGAGGAAGGAGCACGTGTGCACCTCACCCCGCAGGCATCAGCTGTACTACCCATGTGCTTCCAGGTTCCACAGATCCATCACAGTCAAAGCCGCTGAGTACTGGAGCACTAGTGAGCATCAGAGCCCACCTTCCTCTTCCAAGGGCACCTGGAAGTCCTCCATTAAAGGGTCAGAACCAAGTCCTCCCATGGCTTCTGACCTCTGAAGAGCAAGGCTTATAGGTACCACACGGTTCAGCAAACCTGGAGCTGTTTCCAGGTTGGTGCTACTATTGCCTGCTTCTTGCCCTCATCTTCAAATATTCAATACAAACTCCAATAATGCCTTTGCTCACTAGGCATAATTAATTCCTAAAGATATAATTAAGACAATCCCTCACTGACTTCAACCAGAGTTCAGCCTGGAATTATCTCTAACATTGATTCCAGTGGATGTTGTCTGAGAAAGCAGGATAATTTTTATCAAACTCATTTTCCCTCAAATCAAGAAATGCGCACTGAATACTTCATCACATTAAGGCTTCATTATGGATTTATTACTTACGTATTAACCTAACATCTTCTCGAATTTTCTTGACAAGTTCAATTTATCAAAGTCCTATAAAATAAAGTTCTTCTACCCTTTCAAATGCCCCTGTATTGAGGGGGACATCAAAAAGCCACCTGGACTACTTTCATTGCCTCCAAGGATTTATTGACTATCATTAAGATACTTCAGGTTAAAGATTAGCTTGGAGCCAATTAACTGGTGGTTTCCACCAAAAACCTTGAGGTCTGGATAGGTCTTATAGCCTGGAATTTTTTCCTAAATCTAGGGCCAGTCAGGAGAAACAACTTTAGTGTTTCCTTGAGATTGGAGCTTTCACTAATGAGCAGCCATTTTTTGTTTTTTTTGTTTTTTTTTTTTGTGGTACGTGGGCCTCTCACTGTTGTGGCCTCTCCCATCGCGGAGCACAGGCTCCGGACGCGCAGGCTCAGCAGCCATGGCTCACGGGCCCGGCCGCTCCGCGGCATGTGGGATCCTCCCGGACCGGGGCACGAACCCGTGTCCCCTGCATCGGCAGGCGGACTCTCAACCACTGCGCCACCAGGGAAGCCCGAGCAGCCATTTTTTAATATGTTAGTTGCTGTCAGAAACAGGAGAATAAAATGCATCTATGTTCTCAATGAGCAAAAGACATCAAACATAATCAGGAAGCTCTACCCAAAAGAAACCTCCAATCTCTCAACCTTGGGTTTCTCCTCTGGCAATGAGGGAGCTGAAAGAGAGAGCTGATAGCTGTTTCCCTGCATTACAGTTTACAAAATACGTTCATACTTTTTTCTTAATTGTTCTCCATGTTATCTTGCAAGGTAGGGATTTCACTCATAAGGAAATAGACTAACATGTTAAGCTACTAAAATGAGGTTCAACAGATGGTGGAGCCATGGACTTGAACTAGGCAGGACCATCTCCAAATCTCCCACCATGATGCAAAAGGCAATTACCATCCTATAGTAATCACCAGCATTCTGTGATTATGAGCATTATGTAAAGTCTTTCCTGCACGTACTTACTATAATAAATGTAAATCAGGCAAAAGCAGTTGTCATTCAAGAGTTAATTAATCTGTTGTGAACTACAAGAAAATAATCCAGACATGTCTTTTCAAAGTCAAAACTCATGTGATCAAATGAAAGTTCTAGAGCATCCTCTGCTTTCCATATATATATATGTATTGATGGTGTTAAATGTCTGCAAGTTAATAAAAGAAAGTCCTTCTTTGAAACAGTCCATCTTAACTGCTGTGAAATCAGCTTGCTATGATATTTAATGAAAAATTATCTTTGTGGTTTGTGTGCCATTTTTGATATAATCTCAATGTCTCCTAACTTACTATTTTTCTTACCTCTCTGGATAGATTCATATTTATCTGCGATGCTTACAGGTTCCCACTCTTTCTGGAGGTATTTGAGAAACGTGAAGGATACAGCAAAAGAGACTCAAGAAATCTTCCTATTGCAGCCTTTGAAGACTGCTACACAGTGGTGTAGGAAACAGGGGACTTGAGGGATTTGAGGGACCCTTCTATCACCCATACAGAGGTTTTACCCGGCTCACTATCGCAAAGCCTGTCCTCATTTTCGTCATCCTCCCTGCACTTAAGTGGCAGAAGGGCAGCGTCCTCTTCTCCCTTTGCTTCTACAGCCTCCGGGTCTGTGGGTATGGAGCAGCACCGGTGGCAGCAACACAGTCTAGACGCTTCTCTGCCCAGGGAACAGCTCTGGCACTAAGCCAGAGGGCCATCTTCTCTGTGGGGAGGGATACGGGAGTAAGGGTGAGCAGGAAAAGTGAGGTCAGCTTTCAGAGCAGTCACCCATCTCTGCCGAGCTGGCCAGACTGTGAACTGCAGAATATTTACTGCCGGGAGATGTCCATAACAGGAGCCATTCAGTCTAGCCAGACCCAGAGCCCCCCCCTCTAGGGCATCAGGAAGACATAGTCATGACATGGACACACTGGTTCACAGCCAGGCACCCAATCTCTTGATCCCAGAGAGATTTCCTCTGATCCCTTTAACTACTGCTCAGGGGAAATGCAGGAATTAGCCTGTTCTGAGTTGGAAAGAAGCAATCCAATTTACCCAGGGCAATCTCAAGTTGGTGGCTTACGGGAATCACCTTTGTATCTGGCTTTGGCCACATTAACCCACCTTGCCCCACGGGCTGGACTGTGAACCATTCTGCACGCTCTCAGAGCAGACTGGGCATCTAACTTGCACTCACCTCCCTGGCTTATGATGCCCCCTTCCGGGACTTCCCTGGTGGTGCAGTGGTTAAGAATCCGCCTGCCAATGCAGGGGACACGGGTTTGAGCCCTGGCCCAGGAAGATCCCACCTGCCGCAGAGCAACTAAGCCCGTGCGCCACAACTACGGAGCCTGCGCTCTAGAGCCCACGAGCCACAACTACTGAGCCCGCGCACCACAACTAGTGAAGCCCGAGCGCCTAGAGCCTGTGCTCCGCAACAAGAGAAGCCACCGCTCACCGCAACTAGGGAAAGCCCGCACGCAGCAACGAAGACCCAACGCAGCCAAAAATAAAATAAATAAATTTATTTAAAAAAACCAATGCACCCTTCTCCTGCTTCCTCCCCTAAGGGCCACAGGACAGGAGCCTGGGTTTCCAGACCATGGCAGCAGCCCCCACCAACACATAGCATAGTGTCTAGCACTTGGTAGAGCTTAATAAACATTTGTTATTGTACAGGAAATTCTTTTTCATCTGAGGTAGCGGGGGAAAAGGAGGAGCAGAAAGAATTATTGCACAAATTTTTGAAATGTACCAATACTCCCTAATCTTCCTTTTAAGCTGCATCTTCAGCTCTCCCCCTTACACAAACTTTCCCCACACTTTGAATATTTTATATTCAAATATTTATATGAAAAGCACCAGTTCCAAGTTCTTCTGTCCTCACTCAACAGTGCTGTGCAGCAGCTGAATCTTCTAACTAGCACCTGATACACGTTACAAGTGCTCTGGGGCACTGCAAGGTGAAATGTGAGTTGTCTGTGTAACATGAGTATGTGGCTAGCACAGCCCAGGATGTGTAGAAAATATGACCTGGGTAGAAGGATGTGCACCAGAGCATTTTATTTATAGTAGCAAAAACCTAAACTCTAATAATTGATGCTTGGTTATATAAATTAGGGCATACTCATATAATGGGTAGTATTTATATAATGGAATATTAGGCTACCATTAAAGATCATATTTTAGAAAAATAGATAATGGCATGGGAAAATGCACCTAGTATATTAAGTGAAAAGCAGATCAGAGAATTGAACATAATCACAATTTTAGAAAATGCATGTGTAGAAAATCCTGGGAGGAAGTACACCCAAATGTTAGGTGGTCTATTTCTGGGTGATGTTGATTTTTAAAGGCCTACTTAAACTGTTTCATATTTTTTAAATTTTATTTTACAACAGACATGTATTCTTTTTTTTATAATTTTCCGAATTGTCTATTTTTAAACTACAAACCAAAAAAAAAGCACATTATTCAACAACGGAAAGAAGCTATTCTGTTCCTGCCTTAGATGGTTATGTTCAAGCATTAGACTACGAAGCCCCACCCAGGGTGCAAGTGGTTCCTCATTATATTTATATCTACAACCCAGAAAATTCTGCCCAAAGGTGAAGTGGCAGCCAGGAGCCCACAAGTCAAAAGAGGAGTCCTCTCCCTCGATATACCACATCTGAAAAGAAACCATATCTGGAAGAGATGTTGACCAGAGATTGCTCTGGAGTAAGCTAAGAAAGTTGGAAGCAGCCGTGGCAGGGAAAGCTGTTCTCCTGGGCAGGGGAGAGCTGGTGTCGGTCTGGCACCGGCTCTGTGGCCACAGGTAATTATTCCATTTCTCTAAGCATCCTGATCCCCATCGGTAAAAGAAAGATCTAACATCTGCCCTGCCGACCTCACAGGCCTACTGGGGGGTTAAACAAAATGATGTGTGCTCTATATTTTATAAACTACAAAGCATCCAGGCAATGAAAAGTTTGGCAGCCCAAGAACGCTAACTTCTTAAGATAATGATCTACGCTCCCCACTTTCTTTCAAGATATCAAGAGAAACAATCTATATTCCCTTCTACACTCTAGAAATTGCGCCAGGAATTTTATCAGCCACACTTAACTTCATTTATGTTTCCCGGTACCCTTGCCCCATGAAACAAAAACTATGCTATGTGTTCAGTCAACGTGTTCCTTTTTTCTCCTGGGCATATGGACAGATCGGCCCGCCCAGACTCCCCTGAGAGAAGGTGCGACCAGGAGACTGAATTCTTGCCCCTTCCAGGCTGGGTCCCCACATGTCCCTGTGAGATCCTCCACCCTCTCTCTTCCTCCAGTTCCTGGCTGGTTGTACAAGGTCTGGTGGAAGACTCTGAGGCCTCCGGAAAAGGGTGACGTGCTAATGGAGGAGGCTGAGTCCCGATATCAGAGTGGAAGGTCACCCACCAAACACCCCATACAACAGGGACACAAGCGAGAAACAACTCGAGACCACTTGCCGCCCCAATTACCTTCCCCAGCTAATACACTCTACGACCTTGGTCACCTCTCCACCCCAGAGCGACAGTCAACACTTTCTGCTGCTTCCCACATGAGTGACTCAAGGGACACAGAGAACAGATATGGTAAAGCCAACCCTCTTCCAACAGAAAACTCACATGAGCAAAATTAAGACAAATACTTTAGATTCCTTGGCAGATTTAAGACCTGCTCTCTTATTTCTATAGGGAAACTTGAGAGTACATGCTAATTTAAATAACTGAGAAGAGAAAATAAGAAAAGGGGAACACGCGGTTGGTTACCTAATCCCACAGTATTTAAGGTGGGTTGCAAATAGAAAAGGGTTAAGGTCTATCAAGTTGGGAGAGATTAGGAAGGGAGTCGACCTCTCCTTCAGAGGGTAGAGACAATGGAAACAGAGCGCTATCTTGGATCACTGGTTCCTCATATATTTTATCTCTGTTTAGCATTGTTCAGCAGGGCTACATGGAAACATTAGGCTCTGAGGTGGGGAGTTCCCAGGAGGACAAAGTAGAGACAGGAAGTGTTGCCCACTTCTCTGCTTTAACTGTAGCTAGCCCTGCCCTTTCTTGCTCGGAGGCTGCTTACCTGGTAGGGGTAGAGGGTGACCCCATTGGTTCTCGACAGGGACCAGGTGCCGTCCAGGTACTGGTGAGCCTGGATGGCCACTGAGTTGAGGATGTTCCCATTGCTGGGGCTGGTGGCCATCTGGAGGCTGACCTTGGCCTGGTGGGTTGGAGACCCACTCTTCTTCTCTGCCCCATTGCTGACCCCGAGGCTGTTGGGTTTGCTGCTATGCTTACTGGTGATGAAGGCTGTGTAGTTGGAGGAGGCATAGGAGGTGGGCACAAAGGCCCAATCCCTGGGCTGCTGGAGCCCCCCCACGTGCCGGGACCCCACCGGAGCGGGGATGTTGGAGAGGGCTGGGGGCGAGCCAGGTGAGCCATCGAAGTGCTCACTGCCAGCCGCCTGTTCCAGGGTCAGCACCATCTGAATGGCCTCCTGCTTCAGCTGGTTCAGGTGTGTGGCACAAATGTCACAGCGGTTGTCCCTGTCATTCCATGCCTTCCGGATGGTGTTGGGGACCTGGAGCTTGTCGTGAATCACAGCCGAGAAAGCAGGGTCCTGGAGAACACACAAACAAAAAAATAAGGAGAGCCTATCAATCAAGGCTGGTGAGCGCAATTCAGATGCCTGGTTTCTGAGTTAAGCCCTAGATGTACCCAAAGAGTTTGACTATTTGATTGACATCCAGCAGAAATGAGCAGCCAGATTGGCAGACGAGCCTCTAGTTGACAAACACATTTGACAAATGTAAGATTTTTATAGTGGAGACTTTAAGGAATTTAAAAAAAAAAAAAAAAAAAAGCTTTCTAAGCATCCTCCTTACCAGGCCAGTCAAATAAGAACATTCCAGATTCTTCCCCTTGTGTCCACTAAAGAATTATAGCTATACCTGGATGCTCCCAAGGTGGTCATTAAGTAGACACAAATGGTCGTCCGGGCCTGGCAGGGGTGAGTGCAGTCACTCTGGACCAATGCGTTGTGGGACCCCGTGAACTACGGAAAGTTGGCAGCAGGTGGAGGTACTACTTGTGACTCAGAACAGAGATTCTATTCTAAGAAAATCCTAGCCTCATTAACACCGTGTGCTAAGTGCCACTGGAAGAAAACCAAGCTAAACAGATTCTGGACCAGAGATCTAGCCTCTCCAGCAGCCCAGCAAACCCCTACAGATTCACTCTGTTTACCATTGGCCCCATGGCAGGCTGGCCATGCCTGTACCCATGTGTCTGATATCCTGATCCATCAAAAGAAAAATGTCTCCTTGATAAACAGTCTAAGATGCTTTTCCCCAGAAACTTCATCTAAAACTATTAAAAACTCTTTCGTTCAGAAGCCCATATCTAAAAGAAATCAGAAAGTGAATTTAATGAGAATGATTTCTTTCATTTACTTGGCTTTAATTTTTATAGGAAAGCAAGACTGCACAGAGAAATAAGCAGTAGGTGTGTTAACTGGGTATCAAGATATTTGGCTTCTAGTTCTGGTTCTGCTACCAATTAGCTGTGTGACCTTGGACAACTTACCTAGCCTCACTGAACCTCTCATCTGTCACGCAAGGCCATGGCCTGTCTTTATTGTAAGGTGCTTCCAATTCCATGACTCTGTGTAGGGAAATGGAGACAGGAGAGGACAGTGTCTGCATATATGGACGGAGCCACTGTGCTATTTTGGGGACCTGGTTGAACTTTTGAGATTCCACAATTGCTGCAGGTTAATGGATGAGGCTTATCTCAAGGCCTATTTTCCTTAGGACACTGGAAGAAAAGCTTCCCTTCCGAAATGTGCTGGAGCTTTTTTGGGGTGGAAACCCCATCAGGGCTGACTGGAGTTTGATGAGCTGTGGGTGGGAAGGGAGCTTAGCGGTGGGAGGGTCACCCTTAATTACGATCCATCTTGATTATGGGCTCCAGCATTTTGTTTTCCCTGTTTAACTACCCTGAACAGCTCTTCAGCGTGCACTGATTAATTGATTAATAAATCAAGAGGCCTCTTTACACAGCAGCAGCGAGGAGTGACTCAGGAGGTGGAAACTCAAGACGGTCATAGAAAATGATGGGAAACAATAGGAGGACAAGGGTGATCAAGTCCGGCTGACGAAGCGATGCAAACCACATGAGACCTGCTTGCGGCGCCCTCCTCAATGAGAGCTGCTTTGTCCAGAGTCTCTGATCAAAACTCAGCATGTGTGGAACCCAAAAGGGCCCCTTAGGGACCATTACCTCAGTTTCCAGATAAGGAAACAGCTCCAAAAGGGTTAAAAGCTTGGACTACAACCAGACTTCTTGACCTCTAGTCCATGATTTTCCACTTCAAGAGCCAAAGAGCCATATTCATCAATGGACTCATAATTTTGCCCAGACTTAAGGCTTTTGCCACATTCATCTACGAAATGTTCATTTATTCAAAAGGAAGTATTTGGGCCCCCATATGTGTCAAGATATAGATTCTTGCTTTTTCACATAATGAGAATTTTCCCTTGTCAATACATGTCATTTGAAAATGTGATTTTTTTCTTTTTAATGACCACATGGTATTTTATCCTGTAGCTGTTTTGTAAGTCATTTTTTTATTCCCAGGACTACTACATAATTAGAGGCAGTGTGAGAAATAAGAGACTGGCATTCAAAAGCAATCTGCCACCCATGGCTTATGCTTTTAAGGCACCAAACTATTTGGTTTCAAGAAACCTCAAATTAATTGCTATCTTAGAATATTTTGGTTAACCCAGTCACCTGGAGGAAGCATCACAGTAAAAAAGGCAGCAATAAGATCAGTCCCATCCACACATCATAGTTTATTTTAGATCCTTGTAGAATCTAGATGTGACTCCGACATCTGCAGCTGGAGCAGGAAAGATACATCCACTCCACAAAAACAGCCTGGTGCTGGGGACTCCTTTTCTCTCTGCTTCTTGGTTTTCACTGCTCTCCCTTGAAGCAGTTCCTTCCTCACTCAGCCTACTGCTATTTGCTGCTCGACTTGCCACAAGCAATGCATGTTGGCCTCCAATGTGCCAGGCCGCGGATCTTGGGGTGCACGAGAGCGGTTCCTGTTCTCTCTGAGTTCACCCTCCAGGGAACCCACTTGGCTCCTGGACTGCCAAATGCCACAACCCCTTGCTGCCACCTCTAGTCTGGGACCAATCAGCACAACACACTCAGACCCGTGGAGCCCAGCACTCCCCTCCCGGTTCCCGAGGGGTCTACAAAATCACCTTGAGCACCGGAGCTGAGCCCACAACCAGGATGGCCCCCCGACAGCCAGAAAGTGGCAGAGCCCAGAACCCACTGTTGTCTCATCCAGAGGAAGGAGGAGATGAATGCTTTAATGAGACTTCAATTGCTGACAGATGTCAAAGAGGTGTTCCCTAAATTAAGCCACCCTTGATCTGAAACTTTACGTGAGTTCTTATCATCAAAAGGCCTCAGTAAGTCAAAAGATACACCTTATGGAAACTAAAATCCCTTTCAAGTGCTGGTCTACACACTATAAATATTTCAGTGCAACTCAAAACTTCGAAGAGGAATGGTCAACAGACATAGCTTTCTGTAAGTGCCGGAACAAAGGGAATACTGCTTCAAGGGAGGGGAGTAATAAACAGGGAGAAAAGAAGGTTTCAGAATCATGGATGGCTCACACTTACTGAGCTTTCCTGACATGGACACAAGAACTGTGGGAGTGCCCTCTGGTTTAGCTGGCACCAAAAGAAACCTGGACTCAGAGAAGGAATGAGTTAAGTGTGCAGTCTGGCACGCTACCTAGTGCATGGGCTTCAAACACATTCATATTGTCTAGTCCCGATTCATCTCGTGAGTTCAGAAAATAGTCAAATGGGAATAACGGGAATCCATGAATGGCTAAACCTCTCTTTCTGGAGTCATAATTTTTATTTCAGCACCTTTGAAAATGGGCTAACAGCACTTGGGCAACATTTTCATCCTAAACTTTCAATATAAGTGTTCTGTGCCCAAAAGATTCTCATCTTTCAAAAATAACACAAAAGTGTTATTATCCCACGTGTACCATGAAGAGGAATTCAGGAAAACACTTAGGAAACTGATAAAGGTTCTTAGAAGGAAGGTTAGGGATAAATGAAGTTAATGTGCAGACACCTAAATCTGCCCACTTGGTGACTGCTACAAAAGAACAAAGAAAACTCCAGAAAATGGTTTTCCAATCCCTTTAGTGCTCTTCCACTTCTTCTAGGGGCATTTCAGGAAACAGGTGTCATGCCAAGTCCCCTAGGGCTCTCGTAATCTAATGGCTCTCAAAGATTGACTCACATGTCTTCTGGCAGACTGCTCTAAGACATCATGACTAAATCTCTCTTCCTCAGGCAAGGGCATCCGAACCCACGGCTTCCAGAGCCATCTGTATCCCGGTGACTGGGAATTCTCCATCTCCATCCGTGCCTGGCCCTTCTCCTGAACTCTGAGCCTTACAGCCCCCTAGAAAACATCATCTAGATAAATACTCTTCAAACTGACAATTCAAAATTAATTTTATTTTCCCCTAATCCTATTCTTATTCCAATAGTCACTGTCGAAGTAAATAGTTATCCACTCAGGCACCTAGGCTAGAAGTCTAGAACCTTCCTTGTCTCCTCCCTTTCCCTCCAATCCAATCACCAAGTGTGGTTGATGGTCCTTTCTAAAAGCTCTTGAACTGTCCCTCTTCTCCATGCCCACTGCCGTGAGAAAGCTTTCAGCGTTTCTCACATCATCATGGTTTCCCTGATTCTAGCCTTGACCTCAAAACTCTCCCTCCACAAAAAAAAAAGGATTTAACTAAAATGCAAATCTGAT
Source organism: Physeter macrocephalus (assembly GCF_002837175.3). NCBI lineage: Eukaryota > Metazoa > Chordata > Mammalia > Artiodactyla > Physeteridae > Physeter > Physeter macrocephalus. The sequence continues at coordinate 53,393,322 of NC_041217.1, forward strand.
CATGCCATTATCCTGCTTTCCTGCACCTCTGTTCTAAGAGCTATCTTCTTATCTGTAGTTTTTATTTGTAGAACTATTTGTCTGTTAGACTGTCAGCTCCCCAAGAGGAAATATTCTTTTCATCTTTAATTCCCCCAAGTCTAGAATAGTGTCTACTTCATAGTAAGGGCCCAACAAATATCTGTGAGATAAATAAGTGGAAAGAATTCAACCAAAGCTAAAACAGTCAATAATGAAGTTGGTCTTGGTCCATCTGTCATTTATTTTGTCTAAGTGAGCTAGTCGCTTCTTATGAAATTGTCATGGAATAAACTCCTTCAACTCTAGGGTTAATATAGTTTTCCAATTGTATTTGTTCTGCCTGGCTAAAGAGCCTAATGTGGGTCAACCATAATCTGGATATCCTCCTTTTATTTGAATCTTCCTTAAACTATTAAAATAGATTCTCTATTCTCTTGCCTCAATACACAATCTATTATTACTCTTTTTCCTAAGTTCCCAAGAAAACAATATTTATACGCAAAGATTTTTTTTTTAACCATCAGGTCAGCTCATAATCAGGAAACCAAGAGAAATTTACCTAAAGGAAAACTCCAGATTAATACTACACACCTGGTCCAGCAGGGTTAGACACCCCCCCACCCCCAGCAAGTAGATAGCATGCTTATTTTCCAAGAGCCGGCAGCCAGCTTTCAACATGTGAGGCATGGCTGCTAATGAGGGTGGAGACTCTGGAACCCAAGCAAGAAAACAAGAACTACCACCCAGGCAAACCAAGCTGTTTACTAGTGTCCTCACTGTTTTCTGTCCCACTTCATCCTCTGAGGGATGGGCTGTTTGGCAATAAACACTCATGCCGCTTGCAAGGACAGGATTTTTTTTCCAGATTATTTTATCCAAAAGAGTACTTGGAGTGCATTTCCGCAAAGCCTCTGGGTCTGTGAGGAAAGCAACAGCTGGAGTCAGCATCCAGCATGTGTTGTGCAAATTCCTGTTGATGTTTGCTCCTGGTTTATTATTCTAGAGGCCTCTAGTGACAAGCTTAACAAGATTTAAGGTGTTCTTCAAAGGCAGTTTCTTTCCACTTTGTTCCTAAACTTTCTTCTTCCATAAATGCTATCCCGTGAGGCCCAGAATGATGGCTAGAACTCGGAGAATGCAATGTTTTGTTCCCCACCACGGGCAGTTTGCCAGAAGATCAAGGGAAATTACCCTCACATGCCTTGTAATCCTTCCACACAAGGGTCTGCACCCTCCGCCCCTTCCCCACCTCCTGCCGCATTCCCTATCCGTGTCCTTTCTTTCTCATGAATCTCAGCATTCTTCCCAGCAGTTCTGTCCCCAAAGGCAGGTGTCAATATGAATGATCCTCTGTTTTGTTTTTTTTTAAACATCTTTATTGGAGTATAACTGTTTTACAATGGTGTTAGTTTCTGCTTTACAACAAAGTGAATCAGTTATACATATACATATGTTCCCATATCTCTTCCCTCTTGCGTCTCCCTCCCTCCCACCCTCCCTATCCCGCCCCTCTAGGTGGTCACAAACCACGGAGCTGATCTCCCTGTGCCATGCGGCTGCTTCCCACTAGCTATCCACCCTACGTTTGGTAGTGTA